>NC_050463.1:53269730-53407230 GCF_903995425.1 Onychomys torridus | reverse complement strand
CATTCCTGTGCTTGTTATACATATTTTTATTTTATTATATTCCGAGAAAACATTATATAATCCTGGCTGTCTTAGAACCTCTTTCCTAGACTGAGTTGGCCTTGAATTTAGAGAAAGCCACCTAATCCTCTGCCTCTCGAGTGCTGGGAATACAAGCCTGTACCACCATGCCTGGCATGTTTTATGAATCATCTGAACCAATATCAATAATTTTAACTAGTATTTGCCAATGTGTCATGGTAATTTCTTCCATTCTATATCAAAAAGCATGGGAATCTGCCTCATACCAACATCCCTCACTACCCTACCGGTAAAGCAATTTCAGCAATTACATTTGTAATGTAGGGATTTGCATGCAATCTCATTGCTTATGAAGCTGCATCAAAATTTTAATTTCATACTTAAAATAAATCATTAAAAACTAATTTACAAGGAAACTTATATATGTTTATGCAGAAGCATGACAACATAGAGGTAATTTAAAGTCATATTTCTCAATGCTAGACTCCCTATAATTAAATGCTAAACACCTTTGTTAAACTGTGTGTAAATAATTTTTATTTTAGACAAAAATATTAAATATGCCTAGCTGCACTAAATATAACATTAGCAATTTTATGAGCTTTTAATATAAAGACAGAGAGATTCTTATCTATTGTAACTTCATTAGTTCTTAGAAACTAAATTTGGCTTGACTGTTCCTAAGTTGCATGGATATCACAGGGATAGTTGTATAAAAAGAGAGGTCAATGGATGCCATAGTTTTAATTTTAAAATGTATTTCATGTCTAAGTGATATTTCCAAACTAAAAATGTCATTCTTGTTTGCAATTTATAAAAAATGATTTAGGCCGCCCCCTGCTTTTTATTTTCATTAAGAGTACACAAAAAATCATTTAAAATAAACTACCTTTAAGAGCTAAATACACTAGATGAAGTTCAGTGTCCACCATTTTTCCCATCATCACAAGACAGGCCATCTGCTTCAGTAAACTACAGTGTGCTCTTGAAACCATACACTGTCGTTGGGAGGAAGTGCAGAGATTTTGCCAATGTAGCCTGGTGTGCAGTCTCCTGAGAGCCAGGGCCACTTCTTAGTAGTGTCACTGGCAAAGAACAGAGTCCTGGAGAAGGGCTGGTGCAGGACATGGGATGATGCTGTATTGGGAGGCAGGGATCCAGTACAGTGGAGTCTGGCTAGTCTCTGGACCTGTCTTGGCTGGTTTCTGGACCTGTCCCCTGATTTCAGCTCCACATCAGCTCTGCTGTAATTCTAAATGTCATGACAGGGGCTAGCCCCACATGCATAGCAACAGTGAAAGAGAGGGAAGGGTGAGAGGACCCTATAGGCACCTGGTGAGAAGACAGAAAAACAGTTGCAGAACCAGCCTACTAAACCTTGCTTCCATCATTTTGCTCCTTCCCAAAGCCTTGCCTGATCTTGCATTCTCAGCTAATCCTGAAGCCATGCAGACCCCTGGTGGCAGCTCTATACACATGCAGGGGCTTTCATTCCAAAGCAACCTTTGAGGGAAGCAGTCTCCTTCTCAAGTGGAGTTTGATTCTTGGCTAGCCAGTGCTGGAGTACTCTAAGCTCTGATCTGCACCCGATGTATATATTTTCTAACCTCTTAACACTTAAATTACAATGCACTTTGAAGATCTTTGCATATTAGTATTTCTATTTTTCTCAAGTTTATAGTAATTCTTGGTAGAAGTATTAGATTTGAAGGTGTAAATATTTTAAAGACTCTAAAAATATGATTATATTTCTTTTTCAATTGTCTAAATGTCTTTACCAAGAATGTATAATACACATATGCAGAATATTTTACTACATTTATATATTTGATTTTAAAACACTTTCTATTGTAAGTTTTGTTTTATAGTTTTTTAATGCTTGTTTCCAATTCTTCTGGTTGTAAATTCAACCATTGGCATGGAGCACCTCAGGGCTAGGAGTAGGGCAGAATTTCTGTGTATGCAATGACCAGGAAAACAATGTAACAGGGAGCCTGAGATCATGTGAGTCTTCAAAGGAGGGGAGCCTACAGAGGGGTGTTAGGGAGCCAAGAAGGTTGCACACTGTTCCTGGGTTGTGTAAATTCACACCATGAATGATACAGGGATTTTAATCTCCTGAGGTAGGTAGAAACTGTTACAATGGCAATCTATCCCAAGTGACTTTTCAAAGGCTAAAGACCACATAGTCTGAGAATTGTGTAACCTGAAGCAGCAGTCATTCTGATGTATTAATTCTCCTGGGGGATTTGACTCATTAAGAGATTCTTAACCATGTTCGTAACTTTGACTGATCTGCATTTCCCCATTTAATCCTTTATGGGTTGTTATTTCAAGTTCTTTCCATTTTATTTTGTGTTTTTACATCAGTTTTGGCAATTTGTGCTTTTCATAGATTTATACATCATTCAGATTATCTATGCATTGTCACTATTCAACAACAGAAATGAAGGAAGCCACACAAATCTAGCTTGTACTAGCAGCTAAACATTAGCGAAGTAAACTCTCAACCACAACATTGTTACTTAATTTTTAACTATTAAAATTCTGGCAGAGAAAGAAGGTAGAATAATCCCATAGAAATTGGGGTTTCCACAATTTATGTCCTATTGATGCAGGAGAAACTTTAAGTAGTAAAATTAATGCTATAAATGATTGAATAAACTTGCTTAGGAAATATTGTTATACAAAGTAGAATTTAGCTAAAGGAGCACTGCCTCCCATGTGACAGAAAGATAAGTAGTATAATAATCAGGCTTGTTAGAAACTGTAGGGAAAAAGTACCATAACTGAAGTTTAGGGTTGCTGAGAATCATTTCTGTGAATGTTTGTTCACCAAGATTGACTTCCACTTAGGCTCCATTCCCATAACAAGGGAAGGCAAGCCATTAGGTTCATCCTCGTATGAAAGAACTCAGGCAGCTCAAGGGGGCAGCACAGGGTCTCAGACTTAAATTATGATCTGCCACTAAGTCCCCTGTGCTCTTATCAGGAAAAGCATGATTCTGCCAGGTGGAAAAGATGACCCTAGGTAACAACTATTCAAAAGAAACAAAAAACAAAACAAAAAACACTGGTGTGCTTAAAAAATAATTCCTGCTATATCTTTTCTCTATAAATCTCCCATCTGCCCAAGTGTCCAGACTTGTAGTCTCCTGTCTCTGTTCAAATTGTTCAAAGTGTAACCTGAGGCCAGGACATGAAGGAGATTTATGGATGACAGCACAAGTGAAGTGTATAAGCTTAAGGCCCATATAACCTTGTAAAATTTTCTATTTGAGGCTGGTTCCTTTTTGTGCATTAGCCAGAACCAGTAACATGCTCTTATTGAAGAGGTTTTTTTTCTTTATTAATTTCTAAATTAGCAGAGTGATTTCTCACTGGGAAGATATATTAATTCTGTAACACTATCAGTTCTGTAGCACTAACAAATGAGCATACTGCTTCCTTCAAGAAGTGCATTCTGACTGTAATACCACCATGCACAAAATCTTCCCAAATCTTGTGTGTGTTTTATTGAGAAATGCTCAAGAATAAAATCTCCATCAGACACCACAGCAAATTTCCAAGATCTATTGATGATTTATGGGGTAATGAGAGAAGACACATTGATTTTGACAGAAACAATACAGATATAACAGCAGGCTTGTGTCAGGGTGGAAACAATACGTAGTCAAAGTTAAGGCGAACCTTGTGTGATGCTATCAGAGCATTCCATCAATAACACTCACATATCTCACGTTACAATTGATGTTCACTGGATTGATGGTCACTGTCAACTTGACTAGATTTAGACATCACCCAGGAGTTCCTTTTCTAAGTGTATCAGTGAGGTTGCTTCCATCCTCAGAAAGGTTTAACTGAGGAGGGAAAATTGACCTTGCACATGAGTGATCCTCAGACTGAATAAAAATGGAAAAAGGAGAAAGAAAGCTGAACACCATATGCCCTTCTCTTGTTTCTGAGCCATCCAGATGTGAACAAGTTCCTGCACTCCTCAGCTGTGAGCTGCTTCTGGACCATGCTTCCCCCACCAGTGTGGATGGACCCTAAACCCTGGATCATGAACCCAAATAAACTTTGCTCAATGAAATTACTTTTTGCCTATTATTTGGTCACAAAGATGAGATAAGTAACACATTGGATCTTAGAAATTGTCAAGGAACTTTTTTCTTGCTTTGGATTATACTATAAATTTTACCATGGGAGCTGGTGTCCTATGCTTAGCATAGCAGAGGGAGAGTGTTACCAGAGACCTTTGCTTCACAAAATTGGCATTCACATTCTGGTTCACGGTGCTAAGGTGGATCATAGTAAGTCAACTACAAATGTTCACTGAGCAGAAAGCAAAATACCTCACGTAGACACGACAGCCAGTATGTTCTGAGAGATTAAACTACAAGAAGTCCTGTAAGAAAAAATTTCAGAACAGGAAACTGCTAAAGAAATCTGAACTATTCTGGAAATACTAAAGAAAGGCATTAAATACACTTACAGTTTAAAGTGAATTACAGTGTTTCCTGTGATCTCATGAACACAAATTTAAAACTCGTTTTAATTTATATGTCTATCCTGTGTTTTGGTTTGCTACACAGGATGCCTTTGTCAGTGGTACACTCTGTTTTCTGTACACCAGGCATCACTCTCCCTTCTTTCCTAGGTTGTGATCAATGAAAACACTGTTGGCCAAGAAATTGGGAGATATCAAAGGATTTATTTGTTCAACAGATGATTGATTCTTCTGCAATATGGAAACAATGGGTGCTGATGGTATTTTCCAAAGCAGGGCAGGTTCTGGAACCCACGTGGTAGAAGGAAAGAACTGAATCCCACCGTTGCCCTCTGATACCCACATGTGTGCCATGGCCTTGCACGCCTACCACCACCAAAAAAAAAAAAAAAAAAAAAAAAAAAGAAAGAACACATACAAAGGAAAAGTTTTAAACCACCTCTTTAATGTTTTCAGAAAAACATCTAATGGGGAAATAATTGAAATATTTTAATGGAAAAAGTAAATTAAATTTGATGACTTTACATTAATTTATTTTATGCCATATTTTAGTTAATTGCATCCAAAAGCATTATCGTTTACAAAAATTCTTATTTTACTTGAAGTTATGTTAAAGTATCACTTTTTGTACAAATTTGTTGTTTCTATTTCATATCTCCATTTGGTAATTAGCTTACCTGATTTTGTTTCTCATTAAATGAGATTAGAACAAAATTGCATAAAGGCAGAAATTATTGTCATTAATAAATTAGGGCCGGGTGGCGGTGGTGTACACCTTTAATCCCAGCACTCAGGGGTCAGAGCTGGGTGGATCTCTGTGAGTTCCAGGCCAGCCTGGTCTACAGAGCGAGATCCAAGACAGGCACCAAAACTACATGAAGAAACCCTGTCTTGAAAAGAAAAAAAAAAATTAGGAATCCGGTCCTGAAACCTTGCTACAAACCTAGCTGCTCACATTTTGGAAAGTCATGCATGGCAGGAATTGGCATCAAGATGCTCAGTGCACTGGTTTTGGCTCCACACTTCTGATAAAGCCAGAAGTCAGAGATGGCTTTTGTTTGAATTCTCAAGTACAAATTTCAATGAGAAATAAATCTTACCTATTTTGAGTTTTTTAGAAAATTTTGTATTGAATCGCGTTTTAGTTCTAAGCAAGTCTGAGAAGGCAGTAACAGAAACAGTCAGCATTTAATGAGTCTTTGCTGTGTTGGGACCACCCACAAGACGGATTCTCATGAACAAGTTAAGGCTCTGTGAGAAGGGAAGAGGTCCCTCGTGAAACCGATGGGATGCAGGAAGTTCAGTTGTATCTAGCCTGCCAAGGTTCCTGGCAGCTCTATCTCCCCTGTACCCTCCTCTTCTCAGGGTTCTAAAACCTATATTTTCTCTCCTGGTGTGAAAATTTACCTTGGCTCTTTCTTGACTTCCACTCTTTGGGTGGGTCTTGCCAGCTCCTCATTTTTTACTTTCTGGTCACACATCTTCTGTCAGATGCCTCACAGCATGTTGGTCATATCCTGTACCGTACTGGATGTGTTTCCCAGGGGCACCACACAGCACAGAGCGTGAGTGTCAACAAGTGTTACAGGCTCACAGCTAGATGGACTGGGAAATTCCTGAGGAGGCATTGTTTAAATACTGCTGTTTGCTTGTTAAACTCAGAGTGTGTATATTCCTTAAAAAACCTACACACCTGTCCCAGAAGGACTTAGAGTTATTGATCACAGATCCCTCCTTTGAGAAGGAGCTCTTGGGAGCTGCAGCTAGGCGTACTTAGGGAAAGTGAACAGTTAACTGTCAGGGCTGTGTTCGTGCAGTGCGTATTTCATTTCCCAACAAGATTTCTAGTTATTTCTGTCCCCCCTTTCCCTCTTTCTCTCACTCATTCCTTCTGCCCTGCCCAGTAGGCTCCTGGAAAGCTTGTATTAGTATCCCTCAGAAGGATCACCTCTTCCATCACTGGCCTCTTCATGCTCAGAACCCCAGGGACCCCCAAATGCCAAATCCAGGGGCAGTGTATTTTCAGCCTCATTGCCCAGCCCTGCCACCTCATCCAATACGGGCCTCCTCATTCTTCATAAGCATTCAAATTTTGTTTTAAAGTGAAAGCTTAAATGTGAATTACAATTATGCTTGAATTTTTAAGTATTAAAAGCTATAACAAGTGAATATTGAATGAGCATGTGCTCAGCCCATTCTCAACCTTGAGCAGCTTCATTTTGTAACTGGAATTATTGTATGGAGAAGTATTTGGGGGGGGGGGCAGTGTGTGTGTGTGTGTGTGTGTGTGTGTGTGTGTGTGTAAAATGTGTCTCTACCATACCATGTCAGTCAATGTAAAATAGAGCATTATTGGAAGGATTCTATATAATGAGTGTAGATGCTCTGCCCACAGGTGGCACTGCACACAGGTAACCTCAGCTCTTAACTGTGCATTCAGACTTCCTCTGCATGACAATGTGGAAAGGTGGGCTGAGGCATGACTCCACCATAGAGAACCTACAAGCGTGACTCTGGTAAGGGCATGTCAGTGTCATCATTGAGACTCACTAGAAGCACTGTCCTCCATGGGATATTATCTCCTCCATCTTCCCCCAAAGTTCATGATCCCAATCATGAGGCATGAAAAAAAACAGAAAAATCTAATTTAGAGACATAATATAAAACCACCAGCATTTCTAAACCTAAATAACTATATTTATCTGCTTTCCGTTGCCACATAACACCATAATCAAATAAATTATAAAGAAAAGTTTATTTGTGTTCAAGTTTCCAAAGGTCTAAGGTCAAAGGCAACACCTGTTGATGAGTTTTTGCTGGAAGAACCATGAGAATGTGAGGACACTACTTGACGAGGGACAGGAAGCATGAGCATGCATATGTGGTCTCCATCTTCATAAAGATGTTATCATGGGGTTTCATTCATGACCCCACATAATCCTGATCACCCCAATGATGCCACCTCTAAACTCCAGAGTCAGATTAAGTTACAAACCTTTTCATACTTCAAACCAGGGATTAAATTTCAGCCCATAAACCATGGGGAATGAGCACACTTGTATCCAAACCACAGCCGTGCTGACTGAAAACAAGAGGAACCTGAGAGGAGAGTGGAACTACTGTCCTCTGATGCTCTGTGTGGGGTGTTGGAACAACAGCACACTAGATAGAACTAAAGGAAGCTGAAATGGTCTGTTCTTCAGTTCACAGTGATCTGAAAGCTAATTCACTAATGGGGTGTTGTGTGTCCTATAGTAATGCTATCAGTAATGTCAGAAACTGGGTGTGGGGTCTGTGTGAATTCTCCAGTCTTTCTCTGTAGCTTTTCTAACAAATCCAAATCTACTTTAAACATTAGAAAATGTTTATTCTTAAAGATGGTTTCATGACATGAAAGAGTTTACAGATATAAATTGCTGTAGAGCCCATTGGAAATTATAAATCTCCCTTGTTTGTTTTTGTTGTAAGGTTATAAACTAGGCAGTTGCCTTCCTAAGGCTTGTCATTCTAACATGCCAGGAGAATTTGATTTTACTGTTATTTTTTCCTGTCCCAGGAGGCTGACAAGGGAAAGAGATAAATTAAAACTCTCAGTGATCTGCAAATTTCCATATATCATAGTGCAATAAAAACATCAGCAAAAAATTAAGGATTGTAATTTAGTCTAGCTTTATTACTAATGCATGAGAAATGCATTTAAGCAATTTAAATTAATAGCACGCATGGTACAGCGATGAAGCTGTTGCTTTTTTTGAAGTCAAATGTTCATGCTATAATGGAACTATGGGTTTTTTAAATCTCCATGGAACTACAGATAGGCTGGCTACATCTTTGCTTAGCCAATGAACTCATCCTGTGGCCCAGGGTTCTCTCTTGGACCCAGAGCTTCCTCTGGCTATGGGATTTTATGAAATTTTACTCTTTTATCCTTGGGTTGAAATGTCATAGATTTTTCTTATATAAAATACATTTCCTTTGTAGGTGTATAGGTCATAAAAGAAAAGTCATTTTCCAGAAATTTTACATTGAGTAGATATGCATATGCCTGCATCCTTCCACAAATGCTCACATACTTTCCCCTTTAGCATACCCTTCAGTCATCACCCCATGAATCCAGGCTCAAACCCATCAGTACAAGGACTCCTGCAAAGGATAGTTGTAACATGAATCTTAAAAGTTCTTATAACAAAGAATCCAGAGCCAGATATTGGGGTGAAATCTGAAAGATCAGAGAAGCAGAGCAAGCCAGCCACAGGTTCTTACCTCAGTGAAATCCTTAGTCTAAAGAGAGTGAGTTCCTGTTTTCTCATGCCTTATATACCTTTCTCTGCCCAGGCATCACTTCCTGGAAGTAAAGGTGTGTATGATTCCCAAGCAACGGCATGAGATCTCAAGTGCTGGGATTAAAGGTGTGTGCCACCACTGCCTGGCTCTGTTCCTACTGTGGCCTTGAACTCACAGAGATCCAGATGGATCTCTGCCTCCTGAGTGATAGGATTAAGGGTGTGTGCTACCACTGTCTGGCCTCTATGTCTAATCTAGTGGCTGGCTCTGTCCTCTGATCCCCATGCAAGTTTATTGGGTACACAATATATCACTATAGATAGTCTTGCCACAGATAGTTTCAATGGTGCCATTGGCTTTTACCTGTAACTCAGGGCATTAGAGCATTTACACATCAGGACATTTCTGGAAGGAAACTTGAGACAACAAATGGAGCATAGTGTGCAGGTGGAAATGGGCAATGCCTTAGCTTCTATACACTACTATATTAAACACCATAGATAGGATGCTTTATAAAGAACAGAAACACATTTCTCAGAGGCTAGAAACACCAAGGTCAAGGTAGCAGCAGATATGGTGTCAGGTAAGGACTGTGTAGACGAATTTCTAAACAGTCTTATTAAATAAGAAACACAGAGCCAAATACAGGGTCACAAGCCATAGAGATCAGAGCAATAGCCACCAACTAATTAGCTCACCACTTTGCCATAACTTCCCAAGAGAACCTCTTCCTGTCTAACCTTTGCCTTTATTGCCTTCCTGTTCTGCCTTCTCATTGGCTCTAAGCCCAGCTACATCACTTCCTATCTGTACAGACCTCCAGGTCTCTATGGTTGGTACTGAGATTAAAGGCATGTCCACCATGCTTGGCTGTGTCCTTAAACACACAGAGCTTGCCATGTGATCAGATTGAGGGTGTGTGCTACCACCACCGGACTTCTGTTTATGTCTGACTATGAACTCTGATCTTCAGGCAAATTTTATTTATTAACATACAAATAAAATAACACATTTCAGCACAAATAAAATTTCACGACAGGACTGCTCTCTGCTTCCAAGATGGTGCCTAGGTGCTTTGCCCTCACATGACTAAAAGGCATAAAGGTGCTAAGAGCTAGTCTCCACCTTTTCTGTAAGAGGCTTTGCCATTGTGTCTAATGAGGCCTTACCTCTTGTTGCTATGACAAAGCACTTAAGAAAAATTCAGAGAGAAGACTTATCTCACAGATTACAGCTAGACAGTCTAGGTCTGTGGTAAGGGTTGGTAGCATACCACAGATCATGTAGGTTCACATCATGGTGACCAGGAAGCAGAAATTCAGAAAGGAAGGGACCAGTTACAAAATATCATCTTCCAAGCCTCCCCCAGTGACCTACTTCCTCCAACTAGGTCCTACTTTTCTAAAAAAAAAAATTTCTACCCACAACAGGCCTTAAACACATGAGCTTTTGTGGTTGCCCCAATCCAGACATAATGACACAAATGCATTATGATTTAAGGTCTAATGTATAAGTTTGGGGGGGGGTTGGCATATTCACATTCTAATCAGTAATATCAGATTCTTTCCCAGTCTTTTTCTTATATGGGGCAATGCAAGGGGATTTCCTTACTCTGCCTTTTCATGGGAGCTGGCTCTTCTGGTAGGCTTCTGTGGATTTTTCTTCTGTATTTTCCTACAACTCAGATGTTGGGTTCTGATGTTCAGTGGGCTAGAGTGAGGAAGTGGAAACTATGTGAAATGATTGAGTCATGTGTGCTCCATCCTCAGAAATGGAGAGAGATTGATTATAGAACACTTTGAAGGATGAACCTCTTCCCTTTTCTCAAACTAATAAGAACAGGTGTAAAATGTACTTATACTTATGCTACTTGAGTTCTAGAGACATTTCCATGGTTCCAAGGCCATGGCAGTCTGCATCTCCCCTCTGGTGTTCCCATAGTGCCCTGCCTTCATTGAGCCCTCCCTTGTCTCTGCTGGCTCTCATCTCTGCCTACGGTGCTCTTTTTCCTGGATCCCTGTAATTTTCAATATTTCAGAGAGACTGAAATATGTAGATGTTTTCACAAACCAATGCTGGCAGCATCTGTCTCACCTGCATGCAGCCTGAGCAGCCAGTAGAGGAAGTCAGCTGAGATAGCAGCAAGCAGGATGCAGATGCAGAAGCTCAATGAGTTCTATCAGAGAGAAACCTCAGCTGTGCTCTGAGGCCTTCTAGCTCTTGATGCACAGATAAGCAGATGAGGATAATCACAAACTTTCACTTGTTCCTATCACCACTATCCCCCAGTTCTTTCATGACACTTCCTACAGAGAGTATATCATGTCCTTTCCTGTAGAATGTAATTTCAACCCAGCTCCCCGCCCAGGCAGTGCAGATGTTTTCCTGGTAATACAGTGAATAAGAGTATCATGAAAGGGAATGTCTGAGTCAGAAACGGGTAGCATTTTAAAGGCTGCCAAACCACCCCTGAGCAGGAGGACTTGGGCTCAGTGCTTCACTGTGGAAAAAAAATGTAACAACTAACTACTCAGTTCTCCTTGTGTATAGCAAATGTTCCCCGCACCAAAGAATTTGCTGCAAAATCAGTATCCCAGAACAGTAAGACTCTACTGCCCATATCCCACTTACTCACAAAGTCTTCAGGAAATGAAGGCATTCCCAAGAAGCCTCCTTCACTCTCTGTCCAGGCTTTCAGTGGAAAGGGGTTTCCATTTAGCCATTTTCTCACAACATTAAGGATGAAGTTCTAAGGAAGGTGCCTTGTCTGGAAATAGTGACAAATGTCGGCATCCTGAGGTTTCTATAAATAATTGGTGAACTATGCAGAATTCAGAGGTATAGAATGCCTGTCCCTGGTAAACTACAGCATAGCATATTCCCAGAGTTCCTCCTTCCTTCTTCTGCATCTCTTCTTCCTCCATATGTGTTCATAATCCCTTCTTTCCTATGGACCATGGGTCAAATGCTTGTCTAGCAGGAGGGGCTCTCAAGAACAAGGTGCACAAATTATAATGCAATGGTCTGATTTGCCCACAGCATGAGCCCGATGTCTCCAGATATGTTAACCCTCCCACCACTCCCTCCAGAAACAAGTCTCTAGAGGGGACCTGGAGTCAAGTGTGGCACGGCAAGGCCTGGGCACACAGGTACAGTGGAAGACTTCAGTGTCCTACCTCCTCACTTCAGAAGTACCACTCTTCCTGCAGGCTGCCTTGGGGTTCAGAGTACACGTTTACTCTAGTTTGACTTCTGTATAAACATCCTCTTCATCAGCTGTGACAATGTGATCCTTGTCCCGTCAGAGTCTGGGGAAGAAGTGAGGGCCAATCAGTCAGTGGGGGAGCACTCAACTCTGGGATGGCTGAGGGGTGTGGGGTGTTGACTCAGAGGAAGGTGGTACACAACAAGGTGAGGGTTCTTTCCCATGCAGGCCTTTCAGGAGCCATGCTCATGTGGCTAGCTGTTCTAGAAGACTCACAGGAGATCAGTCAAGAGAAAACTTGTCACTGTGACATGAGGTGAATAACCATGAATGAGATGAATAAACAGGCATCTCTTTAATTAGACCACTGTAGTTTAGCTGTTTCCTGGGGTTAGGCACAATCACCTCCATCTTGAATGTTCTCCTGTGAGGATGTTATGGATATCGCTCTATATAAATAAATGCTGTTTGGCCAGTGGCCAGGCAGGAAATATAGGCGGGACAAGAGAGAAGAGAATTCCGGGAGGTAGAAGGCTGGGGTAGAGAGACACAGCCAGCCACCGTCATGACAAGGAATATGTAAGGTACAGGTAAGCCAAGAACCAAGTGGCAAAGTATAGACTAACAGAAATGGATTAATTTAAGATAGAAGAACTAGATAACAAGAAGCCTGCCACAGCCATACAGTTTATAAGTAATAGAAGCGTCTGAATGATTATTTTATAAGTGGGTTGTGTGACCACAGGGGCTTGATGGCACCTGGAGAGAAGCTCTCCAGCTATATGAGGACCCATAAGAGCCAACATTCCCTCCTAGAAGGGAGTCTCATGTGTCTCAGGAGATACTTGTGAGATCCTCAACAGTCCCCATTCCTTTTCTGGGTTATATAAAAGCAAACAGTTGCTTGGTAGTACTTCCATGTGCTGTAGATACCTGAGAAGTGTCCACACTCCTATAAGTAACTCCAAAACAACTCACTGGCTCACCAAGCTGGACTTGGATAGAAATCTTACTCTGGCCTCTCTATTCACTGTCTATCTGGGGTGATGAGACATTTCTTTAGTTCACCCTAGGAAAGATGATCAAATAACCACTCATCCCTGTAAATAGTCTGAAGATGCATTGCCACCATGCCTATAAACAAGGCCTGACAAAGGTGTTTCTTCTGAATACTAGCACATTTTTAGATGACTATATAAAATTTCTTTTATTGGAATATTTTAGAAGGAGGGAAGATAACACAATGCCTTTGTGTGTTGAACACCCACAGTCCTCTTCTGGTGCACTCTCCCTGTTCTGGCTCTTCTGTTCCTTTTGGTCTTGTCACATCTGCATGCTCTATGTCCTTCTCTATCACTTGTGCTGACACCTCAGCAGATGCTGTCAATGTCACATCCTCAGGATAACATCTCCTCTTTTTAGTCAGTCTTGCCCCAACAACCTCTAGGCTGACCCTCACACTGGGTGTAACCTTAGCGTGTCCTTATTTGCTTTTCTACTCAGACACATGTTGAGTTTTAACTGTTCAGTGTGCTGGTTGACTTTTGAAATGGCTTTCTGTTTTATTTTCCAGTGAATGACCCAAGGTTTTAATAAAGAGGATGCTCTGGGGTTGGGGTAGCAAATGAATGCTGGGCCAGTAGGGTGGGGATTCCCATCCGGCCACAACACCCAGCCTGGGGACTGGGAAGGTATCCATGAAAATCATGCTGAGCTGTTTACTTCACTGGAACTGGATTCTCCAAGACATTTTCCTATTTCAATGAGCAGGAGAGTAGTTACGGTTAAAATGAAGGTCAAATGCATCTTTCCTGAGGTTTTTTCATTAAACTCCCAACATAACATGCAGTGTCTACAATTTGCAATTACATAAAACCAATTTCCTCAGATGCTGGTGTAATTTGAAAAAAAGAAAAAGAGTTCACCTTACTTTATTTTCTTGACAGAAAAATGTTGATATCAGTTAAGCTGTCAACATCAACAGCTACAATGACCCCCAGACAGCTACTCTGAATCAAATAGTGACAAGTTCAATTCTATTCTTAAGTGAAGATGAAGAAAATTTACATGTGACTTTTTTTGCACCTTGTATTCTTAGGTTATGGGTAGACAAACTGTTCTCTGTCAATCTGAAAAGTACTTGAAGAGCCTGTATGACCATGGACAGACCACAAGGTTACCACTGTGGATTTGAAGTCAAAGCCATGTTCCTGCCATGTTAACCCCAAGCAAGAATAAACCAGACCACCCCTCCACTCTAGCTTCCTTGTGAAGAAATTGAGACGGTAACAGGTGTGATCTACTCATTGAGAGGTTCAGACAGTGTTATGAGAATGGTATTGACCAGATCAGGTACCCTAGAACAGTGATAGACTGGGCCAGTCTATTCACAATCTCCTCTCCCTCTCCCTCTCCCACTCTCCCTTCTTCCCTCCCTCCCTTCCTCTCTCCCTCCCTCCCTCTCTCTCTCTCTCTCTTCTTTTCACTCCATGTATAATTACATACTCTCCTATTCCCACACAGACAGATGGGTGCTTGGCAACTTATAAGCCAATATGAAGTCTGTCTCTGTAAATTATAATAAGCCACCCATGAATCAGAAATGATAAATTCAAACCTACCTGTGGAAGTCAGATGATGTTAACAGGATACTTGACTAATAACTAGGCCCCTTTAGAAGAAAACCAGCTGGAAAGTCATATCCTCACCATGGAAGGGAAAAGTTGAGAAGCCATGCCTTTACTGTGGGTGGGAAAAAAGGAAGCCATATGTCTTAGTTAGGGTTACCATTGCTGTGATGAAACACCATGACCAAAGCAACTTGGAGAGGAAAAGATTTCTGTAGCTTACACTTACACATCATTGTTCATCACTGAAGGAAGTTAGGAAAGGAACTAAAACAGGTCAGAAACCTGGAGTCAAGAAGTGGATACACAGGCCATGGAAGAATGCTGCTTACTAGCTTGCACCCTTTGACTTGTTCAAGTTTGCTTTCTTATAGAACCCAGTACCACAACCCAGGAGTGGCCACACTTACAATGGACTGGGCCCTCCCCAAATCATTCACTAATTAAGAAAATACCCTATAGGCTCAACCATAGCTGGATATTATGGAGGCATTTTCTCAACTGAGGCACCCTAGTTTGTATCAAGTTGACATAAAACTAACCAGCATACTAAACCCTCTTTGTGTTTGGGTAAGGTAAGGAAGTCACACTTTCTCTTGTGGGCAAGGTGATAACCACTCAACTTAAGGCCCCTATTCTGTATTCAGAAGTCTCATGAAGACCAGATTTTCTCATTTTTTGGAGAACTTACAAAAAACAAAAACAAACAAAACTCACCACTGCTTTTATGTGACATTTTCATCTTTAAAAAAAAAATCCCAGTGGCCCATCAAAATGTAAGGCAGCATGCCAATTCAAAGAAGCAAAGTGTCATTGGCCCTCTGCTGGCAAGTTTTACTTTAAAGACCAAAGCCACTGAAGGATACTGATAGAACACAAAGATGGGTACTCTTTTAGTGTTCTCTTTGGCTTTTTCTCTCCAATCAGCTCCAAGCAGAGATCCATGTGAGTCATTTGTGTGTTGAAATTCAGATTTCAGAACAGGATTGGTCAGAGGCCATGTTCAGTGTGTGACATGATGTAGCTCCCCCTGATGCTGATCATGGTCTTGAAACACTGCCATCTGAAATTTGGAATCTATTCTACTTCAAAGGATTGCATTTAATGCTAATGTGAAATGCGCAAACTTAACCTAGAAAGACTTGATGACAAACCATCCACCAATGAAATATGTCACATTTTGAGGTGTCTCATTAAATAATTTGTGTTCTAGGCTAGAATTCTGTTTTAGAAATAAAGTAAGAAAGACCACTCTGCTATGTCCATGTTACAACCACACAGAGAGACACAAATCTATTTCCTTTGTAATACGGTGAGTCTTTTCATCTCCTGCTCAGAAGTATGACCAGCTGTTCACTGGCATTCTCAGAAGACACTAAGCAAAAATGTTTTCTCAAAGAGAAAATGATTGTAAGCAAGGCTCCAATCAGCTTTTAAGGCTACTACTCCATAACCAGTTAAATGGCTTACTGACTTACTTCTTCGTAAATGAACAATGGCAATTTTTTCCAATTGCATTCTAAAATTGGCATCTTTAAAGCAGTGGGTATTTGTGTGTGAAGTGGTTCAGGCTGCTAGTACACATAATGGGCATTGTGCAGCTTTCAAACTGAAAAGTGCATTGTAGTTTAGTTTGAGCACATATACAGGAACTTGTCAAAAAAGACAAAATTACTATTGCTTTAACAGTCACCATTTTTAGCTAGAGTTGTAGGGAGACTTCTGTCTCTCCCTCAGGTAAGTAGCACAGATCAGCATGATGACTATGGACTAACTAACAGGATGCTTGGAGTTCTTCTTCTGGGTCTCTCTCCTTAGTACCCTGCACACAAATAGTTGATACTGGGGTATGTGGAGCTCCAGGCTTCATTCACGGCTTCTCAGAAAACCCCAGCAGCGAAGGTAGCCAGACAGAACTGTGTGTCTTCACAAAAGCACACTATCTGGGAAATAAAATGCAGACTTATATTTGCCTCCATGGCTGCAGTTCTAGAAAACAGCTAGTTCAGAAGTCCAGAGTGAGCTGTCAGAACCAGCCAGATGTGTCTATTGGCTATATGGCAAGGTTTTGAATCTGTACTGGTTAATCAGTACCATGACAAGGTGCTGATTCAGGATACCCATGCTGTAGGCCCTTTCTAAAGACTAGAGGTGATTTAGAGAGCACACCACAAAGGCAGGATGGTCTGTTAGCAAAGCAGTGTGGTGTCACCCAGGGAACCCTTCCTGGTGCACATGCACTATGTATACCTCAGCTCTGCATCTCAGCTGAGCCCACCATGTGCTGGAGACCAGAATTGCACCCTGCCCCTGAGCACTGTTCCCATAGTCTCATAGCTCTTTTCATCCTTCATAGGGATAACACTTGTACATTTCACACTAGAGGTTCAGTACTCTCCAAGGAACAACCCTGCCGTCCTCACAGAATTATACGTGTCAGAGAGGACCAAAGGGGACCTGTATATGTCAAGATGGGCTAGCACTGTCAGTGACCAATGATAGTAGTTTTTACATAAGTAACCTATTAATTAACCACAAACATATAGACATTAAACTCCCAACATGATTCATAGCCCAAAATTGATGCAAGAGGTGTTTGAGAGAAGAGATCATTTGGATGAGGTCACCAGAGGCTTAGCACACTGCAATACTGTAATTCACATACACTGATGCTGTAATGTCTGGGTATAACCACGATACCTGTGCCTTCTGAACTCATGAAGCTAGGTGTGAAGTGAACCCCTGGCCAGCTCCAAGGCCCACTCTCCTCACCAAAGATGGCCCTGTGAGAACACCAAGTGAGGTTGGATGTAATCTCAGTGAGAGCCTGCAAGCCTTCAGAGCTCTTCAGTAGCATGGTTAGATTGCAGTCCTAATTCTGAGGTGCATAGGTCTCCATTCCCACAGTGCTTGTCTTCTGAGCCTGTTGCCCATGGTGAAGGCTGGAGCTTCCTGGGGATGAAAAGAACAGAAAGAGGCCCCTCTCCAGTGTTTGTAGTTCCTGTTTCCCTTATAGAAAAAGCTCAGAGAGGAAACACAGTGAAGAATTGGGAGGAACTGTGTCACAGCATGAAAAGGCAAGCTCAAGAGACCGGGTACAGGATCTCATCAGTACTACGATTTAGCAGCTTCTCTGAGGAAATTTATACAAAATTGGGAGCATGGTACAAGATTACACATGTGAATTTTGACTAGGAATAGTTGACAAGTAATATGTAATTTCTTTGTCAAGACAGGGTGCACGCTAAAGATCAGGTACAATATAATATACACAGTTGGCTGGGGTGTTTTATTCTTAATTTTTAGCTAGCGTACCAAGTAACAGGTTTCATTATGTCATTTGCAAAGATGTCTGGCTTATAGCTTAACATTTTTTTCCAGGTTAATCCATGCATCTATGTTCTTACAAATATCATGGTTTTATTTTTCTTTACAGATGAAGCTGTTTTTTTCTTCCAAGGCAAAGCTCAGCCGGATAGTGTTGATCCCACTTTCTGACATCATATGGTTGATAGATGGCATGCCTCTACTGTTTATAGTGGTTTGTTGGTTTGTTTGTTCCTCTTAAATTCTACTTAAATTCTTACTATTCTTTAGTGAAAAGGAGTAAGTTAAAAGTCTTTAGCATTACTGAGGAAGTGGTGCTTGATAAAATCTGACCTTAACCAGGACTTGGGGAAGGGTGGAAAATGCCACATGCTCTAGAGCTAGATTATAGGGAGTGAGACAAGGGGTGTGAGATTTCTCAGGGTGGATAAGTCTAGAGATTTAATATGTAGAATTAGTAACACTGTATTTTGTACCAAAAATACGCTGAGAGTAGATTTTGGCTGTTCTTACCATACATCAAAAGGTAGTGGTTATACTAACTTGCTTCTCTGTAGACATTTCACTATACACACACACACACACACACACACACACACACACACACACACACACACACGTGTGTGTGTGTGTGTGTGTGCGAATGCCATGTATGTATGAATCAAAGCCTTAAATACATCTGACAAAATGAAAGACAGAAAAAGATGAAGAGAAACACAGGCAGAAAGATATGGAGACAAGCCAGAGCCAGAGACTGGGAGAAGGAGGTTGCAGTGGGGGGGGGGGGGGGGGGAGAAGAAAAGGACCCAAGCATGGAGTTTAATTTACAGATTAGAACTGAATTTAACTCATTGTTCTACCAAATTATCTCTAATATATGCTACAATAATCTCTTTAAATCTCCTATCCTCTACTACAAAGATAGTGTCTTCATCATCATATTGATATAGTAATGTTGCCAAATTTTATAAGGTACAGTAAATATCAACTGTTTGCCTAGAAAAGTCTCACTGGAGAAACCTCACCAGGACTTATAGAAAGACAGAAATGCTTCTGGGCAGAGGGTCCAGAAACATAGAAATGCTTCTTTGCCAGCAACAAGGAAGAAAATACAAGCTTCAGTGGGCAGAGAAGGGTGAGGCCAGGAGTCCATGCAGAGGGATTGGCCCACAAGCAGAACATCAGATAGAGAGAGTGGGAACATGCCAAAAACTGATCATGAGCTGCACAACATGGGTAAGCATTTCATGATACTCTCCACCCTTCTATTTAGAGTCTCCCTACATAGGAGGGGTCAGGACGCTGAGACCCTCCCATCAAGCCTGGTACCGCCCAGTGCTTCCAGGAACCTTCAGCCATCTGACCCATCACAGGGGATCTTGAGACAACTGGATCTTGATGCTCCTCCTTGTGGTGGTATTGTGTTCCCCAAAGTATTGTGCACTCTAATAATTATCTGGGGTCAGAGAACAGAACAGCCACAATATTAAACACAGAGGTTAGACAGTGGTAGCACATGCCTTTAATCCCAGCATTCCAGAGGCAGAGATCTGCCTGGATCTCTGTGAGTTCAAGGCCACACTGGAAACAGCCAGGCATGGTAACAAGAGCCTTTAATCCCAGGAAGTAATGGCAGGAAGCAGAAAGGTATTTAAGGCATGAGGACAAGGAACTATAGCTGGTTAAGCTTTTAGGCTTTTAGCAGCAGTTCAGCTGAGATTCATTCTGGATAAGGACACAGAGGCTTCCATTTGAGGAAACAGGATCAGCTGAGGAATTGGTGAGGTGAGGTGGCTGTGGCTTGTTTTGCTTCTCTGATCTTCCAGCATTGACCCCTATAACTGGCACTAGGTTTATTTATATTAATAAGAACTTTTTAAGATTCGTGCAACACCTCCTGCCTATCCTTTCCTTGGGACATTGTAGCCGTGTCCTCAGTGAACATTTAGGGGACTATTGATCTCACCTGGTCCAAGACAGGGATGAAAGCCTTCAGACTGAATACCAGGTAATATCTGGCCAGGAGGCATCATTTGCTTTCTTCTGAACTCAGCTTACAGAGTCCTGTGATTCCCTCCCTGTCTCACAACTTTAGCTATACACCTATGAATAAGATGGGGACTTTGCTTTACTGTATGCGCTGGGATTAGCAGAGTTAAAACAATGCCATGTTAAGTTGTAAAAGTTGATGTGTTACCTTCCTGGCTTTTAAAGTCCTACTTTATTTGGTTATTTATAAGACAATTTAATTTCAGCTATAATTGCTTTATGGATTAATTATCACAATGATTATATGAATATTTAATACAAGTTTATGTGTTTACAGAGAGTATCTTGAAAATTAGCTGCCATGTATCAGTTGGCTAATCTTAATAATTTATATTCATAAATGCAGTTCACTTTCATTAGCGACAACCGCTGGAAAATAATGTGAACATATTACTGAAAGTACTACCACTGGGAGTTACTGAAAGTAATTATTTATGCAAATATTCAAACAGTTTAAATGTCTGAGAATTACTTAGATAAGATCTCTTTTTCTCTTTTCTTGTAAAGTTGGTATTCTAGAGCTTTAGGAGTATTTAAAAACCAGTCTTCAGTGTGACCCAACACCACTGTGCTCTGGAACCCAAACGACTTCAGTCTTAATGGCTTTTTACTTTTTACTTTGCTTCAATTTAGCATCCTGATAATTTCCCCAGTAATCCAAGGAGCTTAGCTACATATGATTCATTTCAATGACAATTCTCTCAGAGTAACAAGTCCAAAGCCCAGGCTTCTCTGGTCCTCTCTGGCAAGTATCTAAAATAAATGATGTTGCTGAGAACTCCAGATGGTCCATCTGCCTGAGAAGGGTGCCTTGGGTCATTTGGACCATAGCTTCACTGTGTCTTCCAAGCTGGTTTGTGCAACCTGAGGTCTCCGAGGTCTGTCCTTAGCCTGTGTCAGCAAAGAGGCATGGTGCAAGTTGCCTGAGACTAAATTACTGTTTATCTTACTTGTTTCAGGGGCCTATTCCACTGGGAGAAATGCCACTTCTGGGAAGGTGGTCCTGAGTTGTAGTTTTAAAAATGCAGGCTGAGCAAGCCAGGAAAAGCAAGCCAGTAATCATCACTCCTCCATGGCATCTGCATCAGTTCCTGCCTTGAGTTCCTGACCTGACTTTCCTGGATGGTGTCCTGTAAGCTATAAACTTACATAAACCCTTTTCTCCCTAAGTTGCTTTTGGTCAGAGTCTTAACCATGGCAACAGAAAATCTAACCAAGACACATTATTAGAACTAGAAAAGCAGTATCTTTATGTCTGTGTTCATTAGCTGTATTCAGTCCTCCCTCATCCCTTAGTATTTATTCTTTCCTGTTCTGTTTTTCACATTACATTGAATCCATATGTACATTTGCTTACTTCATATGCACACACACATACACAAAATTGTCTAGGTTTCACATATGAGGAACCCAGACGTGTATTTTTTTTTCTATTTGTGATTATGTGACCTTCCTTATTATTATACATTCTAAGTTCATAAATTTTCCAGCAAATATTGTGATCTAATTTTCCTTTAGAGTTGAATAGTATACACACACACACACACACACACACACACACACACACACATTTTCTTTATTCATTCATCTGATCTGTTGACAGACAACTAGGTTGATTCCAATGCTTTCCTGTAGTGAATAAAGCAGCAATAAACATTGGGAGTGGAAATATCTCTCTGATAGGGTATGAATTATCTGCGCATATTCCCAGGAGCAAAATAGCAGGATTAACAACCCTAATTATGCCAAGCAAGTGTCTATGCTGTTGATTACTATATACACAATGTATACTGTAGGACCTGGAATCCACTAAACGTGCAACCCAAGCCAAGTAACTCAGTATTCAGACCAATTGCTGTCTGCATCCTAGCCCAGCCTATATGTCAGTCCTTTGGGTGGATGTCACTAGGCTAAGGTGAGAACAATTCCCACATTGGCAGGAGATAACTAAAAACTAAAATGAGGACCAAGTGAAGGTGGTCTTGTGACAGTTTCATTGTCTCAGAGGGTGCTCAGTGGCATATAATGTCTGACTTCCCTTTGTCCTACCCAGGAAAGTATCCCCAGATCACTAGCCACTAGACTTCCTGCTCACCCAGATCATAATTATAGGTCCTGCAGTAGTCACCATAATCCAAAGGGTTCTCACACTTTATGCCATTGAACTTTACAAATGACATGTGCACCAGATTATCCCCTTCTGGATTCCAAGCCTAACTATAGAGTCAAACTGTAGTTCAGCAAATATATCCTCCCACCTTTCTGAAGAAAACTGGTGGAGTTGTTTAGGTGATGGGCCTAAAGTCCCCGATCCTTCCTATGCTCAATAAAGTTCATTACTTTTAGACCACTCTATATTTTATTGGTAAGTAGTTGCAATGTGATGTCTTCTCTAAAACCAGCACAGACCTTCCAGGGAAGACATCTTTAGCAAGAAGCCAAGGGCAGGGTCTTCCTTAGCGTCCCCTTGAATACAGGGTAATAGAAACACCTCAGCCGCAATCTGACTAATATGGCAGCTCCTTCCCAGCACCAGGGATTCATCAGACATGAAAAGTGTTTTGCATCAACCTTTCTGAGTAGAAGCAGCCACAATTCTTTCACTTCCCTGTAGTTGCTTCTTTATTGGTTTCATTTTGTTTGAGTGATGAAATACATTTACATTCTCTCAAAGGAACCCCAAGGAATTTAGAAACCTTTTTATGTGCAGGAGAAAGGCAATAAAAAAATAAATAAATAAGGACTTAGAGAATTTAACAATTCTACTTCTACCATGGGAGAATCAGAACAATAGGGTGACGTTCGGCTGCTTTGTAAGAGGATGCTAATGTTTCCATTTTCATCAGGCAGATAATACAGCTTACTAAACCCACAGGGAGGGTCTGTTTATCTTTAGCTGAAAACCTGCTTCCTTGTGCATGTTGAAGAGAGCCCTGGAACCCCACATGACACAAGTCTCATTGTTGTTCAGGTGAATTTAACCTCAGAATCCTCCCTCTGACCCACCAAAATCTCAAGTGGGTGTCCATCCTGTGAGGCAATAAAATATTACCTGCCAGCCAGGCTCAGGAAAGTACTCAGGAATGTAGATTTCACACAAGCCGCACCTTGGAATAAGTTCTCTTTTCTGTTCTCCCTCTCTCCCTGTTTCCCTGTCTCCCTCTCCCTTTCTCTGTTTGTGTTTTGGGCTCCTGCTCCATGCTGGAATTGACTTACAGAGCTGGTCTCCCTCATAGATTCTTTCTCTAGGCTGTCTTTCAGGTTCTAAATTGTCCTCACAGGACCCTGGAAGCCCATGCTGGTCACAGGCTAGAGGATGTGTTGCTATGAACAGAATTTGTCACACCTCAGGATACTGCTTTTGTATAATTTCAAACTCATCATGAATGTTTAAGACTTGTTCTCTGGTAGATGGAGACAAGAGCTCAGGCTAGGATGTTTCACTTGGCCTTTGTCTTGGGTGTCTTTCTTTCTTCCTTAGGCTCAGCTTCCTCCTAAAGAAGGGAAGACATGACAAAATTTTTATAATAATCTATGCATCAAATTGTGTTTATCTAGGGCTGGAGAGATGGTTCAGTGGTTAAAAGAGTTTCCTCCTCAATCATGAGAACCAGATTTCAGATCCAAGTACCCATGTATAAAGCCAGTTGTCCCCACAGATGTCCGTAACCACAATTCCACTTGTCCTTACACAAGTACAGACACACAAAGAAAAAAAAGCAAGCAAGCAAAAGAAAGAACACCTTCTTATTTGTTTTGAAACTAAAAACATCTTTTGGTAATTAAAAGTGCTTTCTGATTTTTCAGAGAACCCGAGTTCACTTTCCGTAACCCACATTGGGTAGCTCACAACTGCCTGTGACTCCAGCTCCAGGGATCCAGCACCCTCCCCAGCCGTATGGACACCTTCACACATATGATATTCATTCACACAAACACAGACACATTACGAAAAATAAATCTTGAAAAATATCTATCCAGGTTAAAAGCTAAAACAAACACAATTAAACAGTGAACAATTCAGTGTGTGTGTGTGTGTGTGTGTGTGTGTGTGTGAACATGTATGTAGTAGCATCCAGAGGACAAACTTAGGTGTTCCTCAGATGTTGCTCAACTTTGGTTTTGAGCCAGGGTCTCTCACTGACCTGTAATTAACCAAGTAAGCAAGCCTGGCTGACCAGAGATTCCCACTGATCCCAGCTATACCTGCCTCTTCAGTGCTGGTAAAGTATGTACCACTATATTAATCTTTTTCTTCCCCATTGGGTTTCCGAGATTGAACTCAGGTCCACTTGCTTACAGAAAGAGTGTTTCACCAACCAAGATGTTTCCCCATTTTCACTCATGCTAGGCATAGCATTTTTTATTATTAAGGTCAGAAGAGAATCAGTATCCGTATCAGAACAGACCAGAATTATACTTATAGGCTGGGATAGGTCAAGGACCCAAGCAGAGAGGGGCTGTCTAGCTCTTGTCTCCACACTGGAGTCAAGAGGAGGCAGTTCCAGGATTGATCTGCTTTCTGGCTCCCTGGGCAGGAACTGGCACACCCCTGGCCTCTTCACCTGGGGTAGAGCATCTTAAATGAGCTGGAGCATCATGGGCAGAGCAAAGAGCAGAGTTAAGAGTTCACACATACACCTACTACCCCTGTACCATCATAATGGGAGTGAGCCAGTGACTCAGTTGCTATCTTTGGACTTGAGCATGCTGACTGTGTGCTGAGTCTCCAATAGAGGATTTAAGTAGGAACAAGACAACAATCAAACAGTAATGGTCTTAGAACTCTTACTGAGCCACCAGGAACACTGGAAAGCAAATACAGAAAGAAAGCATCTTGGAAAAATAGCTATGGCTGCAGACACAACAACCTTGATGTATGTAAACTCAAAAGCAGAAGGAAGACACCCTTGGTCAAAGGAGAATAAACTGATGAGCTCTGGAATATACACAGTATAAAATGTATGCAATATAAAAATGAACAAGGAGAAGGTAGACTGGGAGACAAAGAATTCTCCTCAAGTCCCATGGAATTGGAGTTCCAACTGTCACACAGCTATCATTTCAGGAGAGACTCATGCTGAGGACGCTGAAGAAACTGTGTCTGAAACCTCCAAATTTTGTAGAAGACATAAACCTATAGATTCAAGAAGATGAGCAAGCCCCAGTCAGTATAAAACTCAAGAAATTCATTATGATACATCATGATCATCATTTTTGAAATGAAATATTGAGGAAAAAAATCTAACAAGACTCAGAGAAACCCATCATGTCACCTGCTTGGCAGGTGGCTTCCAGAACAGCAGCTTTATCATGGAGCAAGAAAAATTAAGAGGAAGGATCCAAAGTTTGTCAACTGTCATAGCAAATAACCCTAAGCTCAAATTATGTACCCAGAGACTGCTGGACTTGAGGATGTGGCCAAGGAGCCTATGCTGAAGTGGGAAGCCTGTGGTCCTGGCTTTCCTTCACTCATAAGCATTGATCGTTACTTTCGTAGATTGCTAACTATTCATTAAGTATTCTACACATTAGGACTATAGGTCATACAGTATCTTAAAGCTAACTTCACAATACTGTAGTAAGCTCTGTAGCATTATTTATATCCCAATATGTAGGTATCCTGTGAGGCTAACTCAGCAGCCACACTGTACCACCCAAGCTACATCAAAAACATTTCCAGAATAATTCTATGAATTTCTTCAGTCATGATATTATTTCTGTTGTGTTTCTATTTCTGTGCTGCTAGAAACATATATGAACATGTTTATGGCTTTCCACAATGTCAGAATGTATCAATAACAATAAATTCACAAAGCTTGTTTAATTTCAGTATCAGCAATTTATCATATAATCCCTCATACCTTGCTAACCTGGCCAAACCAAATGTATGGTTTTTTATTTCTATTGTAATTGCTAATATTAACTCTCATCACATATCACACACCACAGAGTATCTTTATGCACATATACACGGTTACCGAATGAATAGAAGTTAAAGAGAATACAGTAAAGTTCAAGAATTTTCAGAAGTGTGTTGGGAAAGTCTGAATAGACAGGATAATGAAGTGAACAAATGCTAGGAAGGAGCTGTTGGGAGTCAGGCTTTGAGATCAAAGATGTTATAGCTGTAAGGTGAAACTTAGGTCTGAGAGCAGGAACTAGAGGGGTTTCCATCTAGGTCTTAATGGGTGACAGGTGGACAGACAGACAGTCAAGTTAGCTTGTAACATGAATTGCTAAACGGTCTTTTAGTAAAAAACAAAACAAAACCCTGTACCAGATATTGGAGTAAATGCGGAAAGATTAGAGAGACAAATGAAGAAGCCAGTGCCACGTCTCACCTCACCAATTCCACGAATCCTCTGACTGAAATCCTCTGAGTCCTCCCCTGAAAGGCTCTAGCTGAAAAAGCCTCTAGCTGAAAGAAATGCTTCTGCCGAAAAGCCTTTAGTTCCTGTCTCCTCACACTTTATATAGCTGTCTCCACCCAGCCATCACTTTCTGGGATTGAAGGATGTGCGCTTCCCAGTACTGAGGTTAAAAGTGTGCGCCACACTGCCTGGCTCTGTTTTTTTTCTCCTAAATTGAGTCAATCTCATGTAGTCCAGGGTAGCTTTGAACTCACAGAGATGCAGACAGATCTCTGCCTCTTGAGTGCTAGGATTAAAGATGTCTTCCACCATTGCCTGGCCTCTATGTTTAATCTAGTGGCCTGTTCTGTTCTCTGATCTTCAGGCAAATTTTTTTAGGGTACACACTTCCTCCTTTTTCATCTAAAATAATAAAAGAAGGTTATAACTAATTTAAGAAAAACTATATGTAATAAGTACAATAAGTATAGACAATATATTTAGTCAAGAGTTGCATTAACAATGTCCAGTCCATAAACATTTAACAAATTCAGAAAAAATACTCCATTATCTATCCTATTTTGGTGAGTCCAAAATGTTGTACCTAATTTAATTTCTATCCTAATTTTCATTACCAACCAAAATCTATATTTTGATGTCTTTCAAAAGAGGTGATATACTTTACACCTCTTTTCTGAATTTGTTAACAAGAAAAACTATAGCTATCTAGTCTTCAATTCTCTTAGATACCTAAGAAGGAAATAATATTACCTAAGTAAGCAGGAAGTACAAGCAAGTGACTTCCAAAAAAATGTGAGAAATGACAGAAACAACTGGCTGCCTGGACAGTCGCCTTAGGTTCCTCTGCAACATTGGGGGCATCCATCTTTGGCCTATAGGCTTAGCATATCTGACAGAGTTTTCAGTGAAGCAGGTTTTTCTGAAGGGCTGTCCTACTTTGTCTTGGCAAGTTTCATCAGTCCTTTTTTGGTGTGTCCTGCTTGTCCATTTAGACAGCATACTGTCAACAGTTGAGGCAAGGGCACTTTCTTGCCCAATGGCTAACTTTTGTCACAAAGAAAGTAAACTCCGTACGCAGTTTTCCTCAATGCCCATCATCTTCTCTGAAGCAGATTGGTGCTGCCAGGAGCAGACATGTCTCATTGTCATAAAAAAAAAAAAAAGAATCTAAGTTATTAAAACATCCTAAATGTTATATTCTGTAGATCTCTGAAGTGAAGATGACCCATTTATCTAAAATATATCTGTTTGACCTTGAAAACATACCTAATATGACCACAAGTTCAATTGTAATAACTAACTACTAACTTTGATTTCTTTATATCCTAATTAGTTGATAATAATAACTTTAAAGGACTAGCAATTTGCATTACATTGTTAAATGAATTGTATAGGTACAATACCTTGAACAAGATTAGAAATATATGTACAGAATGTTCTAACAAAATTAATCTAAACTTTGTATCAATATACAAAATTAGTATACAATATACAAAAATTCAATCCAATTTAAATATTTAAAACTAGTAGTTGTTTTTTAAAGTAGATTCAATAATCTACCTTTTTATTATTTCGTATCTACATTCTCTCCTTTTTCTTTTTAGAGTAGATTCAATAATCTACCTTTTATCCTATCATTTCTAACTCTTCTTTTTCAGAGTCGATTCAATAATCTATCTCTTATCAATATCCTCAGTTTTTTGTTCTTTTAGAAAGAGATTGACTATGACCAATAACAATTTTTAACCAACCAGCAAACAAAGACCAATATCCATAATTCATTTTTGGGGAATATGGGTGTAGACTTCCAGGCTACTTCTTGCTGATTGGGGGTGCTGGTAATCTTATGGTGACATGAATAAAATTTAGGATTATGGTCAAGTCCTGACTGGAGTAGTCTTTGAGGTTGTTTCATCTTAGCTAGTCATCCCAATACTGTCCTGAGAAGTTTGTAGTACAAAGCCGATCTTGGGGTGGTGTTTGTCAACTTAATGGTGTTATCATTGCCCTTATGGAATCATCATTGTGGGGTCCCATTATCCTTTTGGAGACTTCAAAGTTACTGTTAGGTATGGTCATGGTTCACTGCAGAAAATCTTTTTCATGGGATATATTTTCTAGATGATTTGTCCTTTTTCTTCAGATGTCTCATTTGTCCAGTGTTATTCAGATTTCTCAGCCTTCTTTCTCCTGAAAGACAAAATCAAAACCCTTTGCCAACCCTAACTTTGGGGAGTTTTCAAATCCAATTTTTATTAGTTTTGATATATAATTTCATCTTAATTTTTTGTTTTATTTTCTAAAGTTGTTCTATCATCCAGAGCATTATGGTTTCTTACATACTTTAATTGCTTTGCCAAAGAGTTTCTTTCATGATGACAGGAAAGGACTGAACTGAATTTGACATAGGGGCTTGTAACAGGTCCCTCAGGGAGTTTTCCAATGGCAAAGGGTTACCTTGACTCTCTCTTGTTGATCTACATTTGTTAGTCCAATGTCTGCCTTTACCATACCTTCTGCATAGTCCAGAAAGGAGGGGCATTCTATTGGGATTATTCCTAGCAAAAAATATTGTTTCTAGGAATGCCCTGTTTACAGCCCCTTTTTAGGTGATGTTGTTTACTGCAATTGAAACAATTGACTTTTTGATTTTTCTTCAAACCTCTGGAAATCACCTCTCCTATCTAAGCATCATCATGATCATGAGATTCAATATTAATTGTATCTCAGATGCATTACTCCAAGGATGCTGATCTTGCCTTTAATAGCCTTATTATCCTTTTGCATTGTGTGTTAGCATTTTCAAAATCCAGAGATTCAATAAATATTTGTCTAGCTTCTGTACTTGGTATCATTCTATTTCCTGCTGAAGTCATTCTTTGTAAGAAATCAGTGAAGGTTTCTTTTGGGCCCTGTATAACTTCAGTAAATGACCCTATTTTGTTTCCTACTTCTTCAATTTTGTCCCAAGAATTCAAGGCTGGCATTTGGCATAAAGCTAGGATGTAGTCATCATATAAAGATTGTCTTTGTAAATCAGCATAATCACCTTCTCCAAGAAGTTGATTCTGGGAAATTTCTATACCTCTAGCTCTACTTTGTTGTTCAATGATCTTAGCCTCATCCTTCCAACTTGCTCTCCATTGTAATTGGGGACCAACCTCTAAGACTGTTGTAACCAAATCTCTCCAGTCTTGAGGGACAATTCTACTACAAGTTGACCAGGAGTTTAACAGTTGCTTCATGAAAGATGAGTGGATGCCATATAGGTTATTGCTTCTCTGAATCTCCTCAAATCTAACATTTGCACAGGAGTCCAGTCAGCTCTTACACAGCCTTGAGGATATTTATCACTGGGCAGTTCCTGTAAGGTTACTGGACAGATTAAGGTTGACTGTTTGAAAGCCTTAGGCTGTTTCTCTGTAACCTTATAGTGCAATGTTGAGATTGGCTCTCCTTTAAATTGTTCTGTCTTGGTCTGAATATCTCTAAGATCTGTTTTAACAAGTTTTTCTAAAACTTTTATCTTGGCACTCATATTAACCAACTTTTTTAATGATAAAACAAAAATGATCAAACAAATAATATTTATAACTGATATTACACTTATTCCATCAACATTAATTATTCTCTCATTTAATTGTTCTGTTTTCAGACCATTCAATGTATAGTCAAACAGAGACCAAATGCCTTCCATTGTAAAAATGTTTCCAATTTTTTTCATTTTTCTTTATTAAGAAATTTTCTACTCACTCCACATACCATCCACAGTTCCCCCTCCTTCCTCCTCCCACCCCAGCCCTTTTTCCCAAATCACCCCACATCCCCACATCCCCCAAATCAAGGTCTCTCATGGGGAGTCAGCAGAGCCCAGTACACCGAGCCTAGGCAGGTCCAAGCTCCTTCCCATTGCACCAAGGCTGTGCAAGGTGTCACACCACAGGCACCAGATTCCCAGAAGCCTGCCCATGCACCAGGGACAGATTCCGATCCCCCTGCGTAAGTGCCCCCCCAAACAGTTCAAGCCAAACAACCATCTTCTGTATCCAGAGGGCCTAGTCCAGTCCCAATGTGGGGGGAAAAAACTGTCTTTTAACTAATTTCCCCATTTAAGAAATCTTAACTGACTGACCAAATCTGCTGAAAATGATGATTCAGTTGACAGTGTGGCAGCAGCCCAAAGACGGGGTCCAGAGAAAGCCAAAGGGGAGAAAGAAGCTACAGAGCCAGCTGTTTGTATTGGGAAACATGCAAAAACAGCTAATTCTGGTGTGTTTGGAGCCTGGGCATGGAAGTTTGCTGCAGAGAGGCTGCAACAGAAATTTAGCCAGTGGGGTAGGGACTCCCGGTCCAGGCAGGGTAGAGATTCCAGCCACATGTTGCTCTGGCCTGAGCCTGTGACTTTTTCATAAATTCCTGCCCTACAAGTTGGATGCCAAATATAACATGAATTCCTAAATGGTTTTAATAATAAAAAAAAACCCCAGAACCAGATATTGGGGTAAATGCTGAAAGATCAGAGAGACAAAGGAACAAGCCAGTGCCATGTTTCACCTCACCAGCTCCACAAATCCTCTGACTGAAATCCTCTTGAGTTTGTCAGGCTGAGGAGCTGGTGAGGTAAGAGGTGGTGGCTGTGGCTTGATCCTTTGTCTCTCTGATCTTTCAGCATTTATCCCAATATTCTGGCTCCATGTTTTTATTAAAAGACCTATTAGAAATTTGTACTACAGTGGGCTTTGTCAACAGTGGGTGACCAAAGCTCCAGGGATGGTTGGGGAGTCTTCTGTTTATCAGTCCTTGAAGCACACACTAGGTATTAGATGATAGATTGATGTGGGACCTTCACACTGTTAGATGTTCATCACTTTATGGAGTCCAGATGGGAAAGTTACACTCTTTCCTTGGTTAGTGAATCCAATAAGTTCTTGGACTTTTTTTCCACTGATATCATAGCACCATGTGCTATGATAGTCTCAATTCACCCCAATAAACTTAAAGGGTAGCCCTCTTTCTACACACAGGAATAAGTTATTTAGTCTGTACTCAATGGTTTGTGCCTTTTAGATGTTTCTGAGTCCACCCAGGGCCTTTAGTTGCTATCTCCCCCAAAATGAAATATAAAGCTGCTTGTAAAATGGAGTCTTCCAGTGTAAGGTGGATCCTGAAAAGCGTCATTTTATATAATACAGAGTAACTTACAATAGGCCATAGCGTGCTCTCAGCATTCCTGCTCTTTCCCATCCATCGCAAGGGTATTGTGTTGTGCCTGGCATCTGGAACAAGCTCTTCTCTTAAACTGTTGATCCTCACTGCGCCCTTGGCCAAGCCAGTATCTGAATCTTAAGTAAACCAGCAGTGGAGTGCATGCTGCTTAGCCAGCAGAGTGACTTGTTGTCAGTACTGATATGTGTAGATACCTCACCACCACAATCACCAAGCCCGTAACTGCTGCTTCCTGCTATGACTTGGTGTTCTTCCATCAAGCAGAGCTGACAGGGCCCAAAGAAATGAGAGCCTAGACATATACTATGAAGAACATGTAATCTAGAAGCCACCTGGGTACCACCATGCCCCCTGTCCCCACCATGTTAACCTCATTGGCTCACAAGGCACAGAAAACAGAAAAAGTGTTAGTCCAAATCTTGGTCATTTCTGCCAGATTTCAAAACCTCACTAGCCTATTGTCTACTGATCATGAAGAACCATAAGAGACTAAATGTAGTTGTGTGCACTCAGAACAACTAGGGAATCTCCTGAATTGGGAAAGCAAAGAAGAAAATAAATCACGGACTCAGGGTAAGCATAGAGTTCATGGTTTTAATGTTTTGTAATGAAAAATCTCTAGGCTTAGGTGCCTCCATAGATAGGAGAGGGGTCCCTAACCATTTTGCTGCCCAGAGCAACAGCCACAATCCGGTCACTACATGCACCTAAACAGTCCAGAGTTAAGGGATTTTAATGTTTACTTCCTGGAAATACAGCCAGTACTCCAGGCAAGGGCCAGTCAAGATATGGGCCTGCATAAATCTTCTCAGTTCTGAGTCTTGTGGTGCTTATCATGTGATGAAAGGTCAAAGTGCATGTTTGCAGTATGGAAATTAAACCGTAAGTGACAAGAATAGCAGTTTCACGCAGTTATTTTCAGGTACTAGTTTGGAGGGGCAGACAGCATAGTAAACAGTGATGAGCTGAGACCCAGCATCCTGCACTTCCAACACCTCTGCTTTGTGATGGGATTTTATAAAAGCACTCCTGAGTCTTTCAGGTCTGGCTGGTGTGAGGGCCCCTTTGTGCTTGAAACAATGCCTCCCCTTCATCTCCAGAGCAAAGCGCTCATGGGAAGAGTGAGAGCGTCTTGATTTGAAGACACCTTAAAAGCAAGGTCATTTCCAGAGACTTGAATCTAAAATGCCTCAGGTGCCTTTAGATGGAAAACTCACCCTTTATATGCTAATTATGCTGTTCAAAGAATAACTCAGCTGTTTAAAGAGGAAGAATATTTTAGAAGATTTGTATGCAGAAACTTTATGGCTTGAAACAAGCAAGAACCTGCTGTAAACTCAGAATCTTGGGTCTCAAGACTGCCCTGGTCCTGCTAGTGAGAAGAGCAGTCAGTAAGAGGCAAAGGAGCACTCTCCAATCCCTTCCATTGTGCATATCCTACAGACTGACGTGTGAGAGTCAATGCCCAATGTCTACAATAGAAACAGACCTGAAACAACCACTTTTGGAATTGCTCTCTACCTGGGTTTCTTTTCTGTGATGAAATTCTTTGACTAAAGCAACTTGGGGGAGAAAAGGTTTATTGTGGCTCACAGTCCATCATGGTAGTGAAGTCATAATGGTGGGAGCTTCAGTAGCTGGCCACATTACATCCACAGTCAAGCAGTAGTGATCTATGGATGAGTGCATATTGCTCAGTGCCCTTTCTCATTTTATTTAGTCTAGGATTCCAAGCTCAGGAAATGGTCCTAGCCACAACTAGGATGGATCTTCCAAAATCAATTAATATAATCAAGATAATCCCTCACAGATGTATGTAGAGGGCTGCCTCCTAAGTAATTCTACTTCATGTCCAATAGAATCTCAAATATTTATAAGTAGGCTAATTTAATCCTGGTGTCAATTCTATGAGATAAACACTATCCTCATCATTTTATCACTCAAGGTGTTTGATGAAAAAACAAACACGACCCAAAGTAACTTTTGGGCTGCAGGTCATATAATAGTGATATTGAATCATGAAACAAAATTGATCTCCTTGTGACAAGTACAGGGCAGAGAGAAAGAGGAGTCTTATGATTCTCCTTGAGGGCACACCCCCAATGACTTAATGGCTCCCACTAGGCCCCACTTCTTAAAGGCTTCTCTGTCTTCCAATGGAACCATGCTGGGGACCAAGGCCCCAAGTTTCTGATCATGTGGCAGTCTGTAATAAACCTAGTTAAAGGACAGAAAAATAATAAGTGGAAATAGAGGTTGGGAGACTTTTCCCACAGAGAGGCACCTGGAGAGACTGGGAGCTAATTGGGACCTTTGAACCTTGACTGTGGTAGGTCACCCTTGATGTATTATCTGCCTAAGAAACTAAACCACAGAAATGAATTTGGCTGCATGTAAACAATTTTAAAGAGGAAACCACTGGGTTTGGCTGCCATGAGACATACTATGGCAAGTATATATAAAACAATTACCATCGGGTACCAGGAAGAAGAGATTTCAGCACCTACCCCTGACAGGACATGTTGGAAAAGGAACATCCTTCCTATAATACCCCTTAAATAATAACCATGGCTTCAACCCATTATGAGTAATGTCAAGAAAAAGCAAGCAAACAAACAAAACAGCCTTTACTGTAGTATCAAATGTGTGAAAGATAAGAATAGATGAAGAGTTACAACTCAGAGGGAATGTAAATGACAAACATAGGATGAGGCCTTGGAGCAACACTGTGTGAAGAGACCTGGAAACACATAGCAGTTGGCTCCTGGTTAGCATAGCTGTTCCAATCTGGGTGTCTGGGGTTTGGATAAGTGCCCATGCTCATATATGAAGCTAATATGATAGAGAAGTAGGATGAAGGTCATAACAGTAATTCTAAGGCAGTGTCACAACTTTTCTGTGCTGCTTGTATTTCAAAACAAAAGGTGAAAAGCAGAATAATATTAGCCATTTAAGTTCTGTAGTATAACCATTTTAAACACATCAGTAAAAATAAAAACATGAGTGTTTTATTTCCAGTTAAAGGTCCAGTCAGAGGTTATAAAAAGATCAATAAAGTGGAAAAAAAGAAACAGAAGAAAATATGTTTTAGTGATTAACTGATTAAAAACAGTGTGTGCCATCAAAAAGCTAAATCTTGGTCCTTTGAAATACCAAAACAGACAAAGGAGAAGTGAAACTAGCCAAGAAAAACAAGGACTATTACATATTTAAAAAATTTACATGCGATGTAGTTTTTAAATGGTGAAGACATAAATGTTTCTATGAGAGGATTGGGCAGAGGAATTGGAGGTGGGTTCTCAAGTATGAAGCTGAGTTTTTAGGTGGAATGAGGTTGGTGATGTGCTATACAGTAAGCACACATGTCTCTATGCTGTGCTGAACACAAGACATTTCCAAGAAAGAAGAGCACAGCTCTTACCTCAAAGAAAAGGAACCTTAACTAGGTAGGAGGAGGTGGGACTTGAGAAAGCAAAGCACTGGGTATGAACTTTATTGGTTACCTTAGACAAAATGCATAAAACTTAAAGGGGAGGGTTATGTTAACTCAAGATTTACAATGTTCATGGAAAAAAAGGTATATGGAGTGTCTTGGTCTCTGGTGGCCAGAGTCTGTTGTAGCTGTTTACATTGTAGTTGATCAGGACAGAGAGAGACAGTAACCAGGGACCAGTATAACCTTCAAAGTCCAGCCTCCAGTGACCTTCCTTTGCCAGCCATACCTAAGGTTCTAAAGGTAACACAACTCCCAAAGAGAACCATCATCTAGGGACCAAGTTTCCAAAAACAAGAGTCCCTGGAGGATATACCAGCCCAAAAGGTAGCACATACATGTATTAAGATATACTGTACATGTTAAATATATATGGAAATCAGAAGAGGGTACATTGGTGAAGATATTAAAGCCATGTGATGCTGCACTTTATCAATCCTGATGTGAATATATTTGAACTCTGGATGAAATGGCGAAAATACAGCTTACACAAAGTAAGCTTCCAATTTAACAGATATGTAAACTGGCTGGAAAAGAAATAAATGACTAATTCACCAAAAATATAACTTCTTGGGAGAATTCATAGAAGGATTCCTAACGTTCCTAATATTATAGAAATTGTTTAAAATCACATGAAAGAAACCTTCCAAATTCTTATAATTAACCCAGCATAAATTTGTATTTAAATATGTATATTTCACAAAAAAGGCACAAGCCTTTGCCAGCTGTAGATATTGTTGTGGAGATGTTAGCTGAACACAAGAAGAGGCCAGCCTCATGTTATAGAGTCATGTCCCTCAGCCAGGAGGACCCCTTCCACTGAATTGTGGTCACATCAACATGGGGGAATGCAGTAATATGACAGAGCACATTAACAGCCAGAGAGCAGTAAGGTAAAGTCAACCAAACACGGGCAGCTCATGGGAACAAGCTACTTTATGACCTGGAAATGGAAAGCTAATCTTCTGAGAAGACATAGTGCTACTTGTACTCAGCTACAGGTCAAGCAGTTCTGTGCAAAACAACCTAATAGACATCAATGCACATGTGATCCATGTGGGAAGAAGGGATGAATAGGCACTGAACCTGTGAGCCCCAGAGACAACTGAGTGTACTCATGTTCCATGAAGAATAAATGCAACTGCTCATTACATTGCTATTTGTAATGGATAAAGAGTAGACTTTGCACAAATACCACCAATAGAGAAAAAAAAAAAAAGATGAACAAATCTTACGAAGTCATTTGCCAGGCACTTGTGCAGCTGTCCTCTGTTGTTCTGCCTGGGTACAGCAGCCAATGATAACCGACTCCCCCGCCCTTTAGTAGAGATGATAATTCAGAAATTAAGTGCACTGCTCCAGGTTGCTGAGGAGAGAGGGGTAGCCTTGTCATACTCAGCAGAGAGGGGGTCAGCCACCAAGCTCGATGGCCATACATTTCTCATGGCTTTGCACTGAGTTGAGTTCTTTGACACAGAGCAGTGTATTAATCAGTCCAGGGTTAGCAAAGAGATGGTTACTGGAACTGGAACCATGCCAGTCACTCCTGGCCTTCTAAGTGCTGATAGGGAGACGGGAGACGGGATTGCTCATTGTCAGCACCAGAGCGGCAAGCTGTGGTGACCCATGATTTCAGTGGGACACCACAAGATCAAAGGTCTATTTCTTAATGGGGATGATCTGGTAGTGGAGCACCACAAAAGACAGTGGAAATAATTTCAGTGCTAAAAAGGGATCATTCAAAAGATTCTGAGGATTTGAAATAAATTTACTAGTGAATTCCAAAAGTGTAGTTTAAATTCTTAGATACAATAAAATGTTTTTTGAAAGGCATTTAAATGAACATAATAGCTCTAATTGTTTTTTATTAATTTTTAATTTGTACTGTGTACATTTGTATAAAAATACCTTTCTGTGAAAGCTGTCACTATTAGTATCTTCAGATAAAAATTTAAAAGAATCATGATGAATGCTCCTTATTCAAATCTAAAATGAAAATTTATGTCTGGGCTATTGTTATATTGCTTTCACAAAGGACCTATATTTAGAGACATATCTATCATTTATAATGCAATTGTTTATCTGATTCACAGTAAAAAATCTTTTTCAATTCATAATTTTTAAGAAATATGGAACCTAAATGGCAGAATATGTATCTTTATAAAGTATTCTTACACATAATGAAGTTGCTTCATTTAGAGTCTAAAATACACATTATATGATGGCTAATCATCATGATGTTATTGCTTCTTGATATTTACATATGCATAGTTAATAATCCAGTATATGAAGCCCTTGTGGAATGACAGGAGACACCCAATGAGGAGTGCAGAACCCTGTTTGATTTCTGATGCTATGCCAAGACTTGATGAAAATCTCACAAAAGAACTTGGAGGACTCACATACCCCTTGTTACTCTGATCCCTCTATATCTCAGCTAGTCTGGCTTCCTGTACAGGATAATCACATCTCAATGACACCTCTGAACTCTGACTCCATGAGCCAACTCCCATGACCTTATTGCTCAGATTTTCAATGACTCTATTTAACCCTCTGGTTGCAGGGAATTCTTCAGAGGACCTAATGTTTGAGGAGGATAAAAAAAAATACAGAACCTATCAATTCTGCAATCTCTACTGTGATGAATTCTAAGCTGTTGTTTTAGTTAGGGTTTCTATGCTGTGAAGAGACACCATGACCAAGACAGCTCTTATAAATGAAAACATTTAATTGAGGCTGGCTTACAATTTCAGAGATTTAGTTCATTATCATCATGGTGAGAAGCATGGCAGAATGCAGGCAGAAATGGTGCTGGAGAAGGAGCTAAGAGTTCTACATTTTGATCCACAGACAGCAGAAGCAACTGCCCCACACTGAGCATAGCTTGAGCATATAAAACCTCAAGCCCATCCCCACAGTGACACACTTCCTCCAACAAAACCACACCTACACCAACAAGGCCACACCTTCTAATAGTGCCACTTTCTATGATCCAGGCATTCAAACACATGAGTCTATGGGGACCCATACTTATTTAAACCACCACAGCAGTCTTGGTTTGCTTGTCATTTAGGTGATAAAACACTGACTAAAAATAACTCGGGGAGGAAAGTGTTCAGTTGGCTGACACATTGCAGTTCATCATGAAGGAAAACCAAGGCAGGAACCCATGGCAGGAACCTGGTGGCAGAAAAAGAAGAGAGGCACTGGACAAACGCTGCTTACTGCTTGCCCCTGACTTTTGCTCAGTTTGCTGCCATTTATAACCCAGGACTGCCTGTCCAGGGATGGCACCAGTGGGCCAGGCCCTCCTCCATCAGTTAGCAACCAAGAAAATGACTGGCAGAAGTTCCCATAAGTCAATCTGATGGAGGCAATTCCTCATTTAAGGTTCCCTCTTCCCAGGCATGTCAAGTTGACAACCAAGAATACTTATTACATGAGCCATTTTAAGAAATACCATTTGTATTAAGACACCTAGATAAAAAACATAATGCTGGAATCAAATAACATCTTTCAATGATATTCGTTAACAATATAGTGAGGAAAAAGGCAAAACAAACTGAAGAAAAGCCATAGAACTGCATGTACATGGAGAGTGGCTGTACTGTTAGTTTGCTTGAAATTTAGTAAAGAATTGCCTGTACCATTTCTCTCAATATCAAAGATGTAAAATCTACTTTAATTCCCAAAGAATGTGCAACATCAACCTCAGGCCTTGTGTGGACTTCATCTCTAAGCATTCGAATATGTGGAGAGATAAATGGCAAAACCAGTTTTAAAAATCTACAAGAAGAAATTGAAATTTGTCTTTTCCAATTTAGCAATGTAACAAATGTTGACTTATTTCACCAGCCATGTGGTAACCTGACCTTCTGAAATCAATGGCTGAAAAGCCAGGTGAAGTGTAAATCACATCTTCAGACACTGGAAATACCTGTTCCCAAGGACCAGGTCCTTGCTGAAGATAGGAGCAAGCTCCATAATAACTGCAGTGGCTCCAGAATGCTTCTGTAAGAGTCAGCTCCCCGGGGGAGCTCAGAGGCATACCCCTCAGTTGCCTACATGCCCATGATTTTGTCTATGATCCTGATGCCCAAAGAACAGTGACTCTTGATCTAGAGTTGCTGGTTGCCAGGAACCTTCTGGCTTTTGTACAGCTGCTCCAATGTGTCCAGGCTCCAGGGATGCTCATAAAATAATGGGGTTAGTTTCCTTCTCTGATCAGGTAAGGCATGTGACATTTAACCCTTTGTCCTTAGGATTCATTTTCTTTTCTCTAAATTCTATGATTTGTTTTGGGCTGCTTTTCAGTGGTAAACATTCCAGGCCAGTTTCCACAGGTGGAATTAGGCCCTTCATATATATATATATATATATATATATATATATATATATATATATATATATATATATATCCAATTCATCTTTGATAGTGGAAAAGATGTAATTATAGCTTCATTAGACCTTGCCTCTGGGACTTTTGAAGTTCTAGTAATGTATATAGCAGCATTTCATAATTTTGCTGATTTTTCTTTTACTAATTTGATGGTTACTTTCACTTAACAGTGTGGCTTAGCTACAAAGTGCCCAGATTTTTGGTCAGATGTTTTATTTAATAACATTTGTATTGTTAGGTTTAGGGCTAAGTGGGTTGTTCTTAGCTGAAGGCCTGGATAGAGCAGAGACTGGATTGAGAGGAAAGGATTCGAAGTTGGATGAGAAACTTAGGGACCTTCAGTGCCAATTGGGTGTTGCTTTTCTTGTTCCAGTCTCAGTCACCTGCAGGCCTAGGACTTTCCAGGAGCTAAGGAGATATCCATGACTCAAGAGACCCCTTACTACACTATCACTAGCTTTAATTTGGGGTGGTTGTCTTATCTTTTGCCAATGGCTACTGTTTCATTTAATTTGGTCATTCTCCCCCTTAACTGCCTTTGTAGTTTTTATTGAAGTCAATTTTCTCTACAGTGTCCTGTAGGAAGCATTCCCTGGCCTTGTGGGGTTGTACTCAGCCACCATCTTCTACTTACCTGAAGTACAACTTCCACAGATGAGATGTTTTGATTCTAACTTGGTATTTTAAAAATTTTTTAAAGTTTTTTTTTCATTTTACTACAAATTCCAATTCCCTCTCTCTTCCTTTCTCCAACCCCCCAATATCTCCCCATCCACTCCTCAGAGAGGGTATGGCCTCCCTTGGGGAGTCAACAGAGTCTGGCATACTAAGTTGAGGCAGGATCAAGCCCCTACCCTGTGTCAAGGCTGATCAAAGTATCCCACCATAGGGAATGTGTTCCAAAAAGCCATTTCATGCACCTGGAATAAGTCCTGGTCCCACTGCTAGGGGCTCCCCAAACAGATCTAGCCACACAACTCTCACCCACATCCAAAGGGCCTAGTTCAGTCCCATGTAGGTTCCCCAGCTGTCAGTGCAGAGTCCATGAGCTCCTACTGGATTGTCTCTGTGGTTTTCCCCCATCATGATCTTGACCTCAATTGCTCCTGTGATCCCTCCTACCTCTCTTCAACTGAACTTTAGAAGCTCAGCCCAGTGCTCATGCTCATCTGCTTCCATCAGTTACTGGATATAGGTTCTGTGATGACAATTAGGGCTATCAGTAATCTGATTATAGGACAAGGTAAGTTCAGGCACCTTCTCCATTATTGTTAGGATTCTTGGTTGGTGTCATCCTTGTGGAATCCTGTTATTTCCCTAGCACCTGGTTTCTCTCTAAACCCCTAGTGGTTCCCTCTACCAAGATATCTCTTTCATTGTTCTCCCTCTCTGTCCCTCCCTCCACTTGGCCATCTCAGTTCCTCCTGTTCCCATCCCCCATCCCTTTTCTTCTGCCTCCTCCCAGTTTGCCCAGGAGATCGTAACTATTTTCCCTTCCTGGGGCCCTCCATGTGTGTCCCTTTTAGGGTCATACTTTTTACCTCGCTTCTCTGGGGTTCTAACATGCTTTTGTATTTTTATAACATTAAGGTGTTTGGTATACTTGTGTCTTCCACACAGATGGCAGCTCATGGTTGTGGGTAAGATCTCTGGACCAAGCTCTCTCCTGTCTGCAGAAAAGTGCCATTTCCCACTATTCTTAGGGACATGTGAGTGTTCTTTTTTGCCTCTTATGACCTACATATCCTGCCTTTGGTTTCATCATTATTTTATCCACCAACAAAGGGCATCTCACCTTCTGGACCAAATCTTCTCCCCCAGAAACCTAGTACATGGAGGTTGCAACGCATGATATGTGGACCATCTCATGAAGAGGAAGAACACCACAGACTTACAGGCTGGGACCTGCAATGCTGTGCCTCATGCACACTTCTAGACAGAGGAACAGAGCTGGCTCTTACCAGTGTCAGCTGAGGAGTCCCAGGAACTGGCTTTGAAGATGCATCGTATGTCCATGGCCTGGTCACCTGTGAGTGATAGGAATAACCAAGAAGCACAGCTACCAAGGTAGAGCAAACCCTTAAAGTCTGTCACAGGAGCAGCATTTTCTCCTAGGCACGAGGCTCCTGCTGACCACCATGAGCCCATGACTGATCTGTGCCAGAGGTTCTGGTAGACTCACCACCAGTACAGACCCAGGCAAGGAAGCATAGGTGTCATAGGGCCATAGTGTGGTCACAGCTCACCAGCTGCTGCTCAATACACCTTGAGTGTCTTTTAAACCTCCATTCCTGTGCTGTTTTTCAAGCATTTGGACAGCAGACTCTATCCTCTGCCACTTACCTGTGTGATGAGAACCCCGCTCCCTGACCCCTGAAGCTGTGTCCTCTTCTTTTACACATTCTCCTCTCTCCAGTGCAGGGTCGTGTTTGTAAGGAGCTGACACACAAGAACAATTGATGTGTGAAAAGAACCAGAAGGAGAAGAGGAGGAAGCCGCCGGAACCACAGTTTCTAAGCCTGTCTACACCTGGAGTAGACTACTGACATCCTGCCATGCCCAGCCTGCTCTTGACATGTCCCCTGTAGTCTCCTCACACAGACACACCAGGTATTCCCACCTGCAGAGGCTTATTATGTTTCTACTTTGTAGGTGAAGTGACAGGCTCTTCCTGTGATTTTTACCTGGGTCACATCCAATTTTTCCCTTAAAACATTTTTTTTCCATTTCACTAAAACCCTGTGATAATTTCGTGCACATTCCCATAAGCTTCTCAAGGGTTTTCTCCACTATTTTTAAAGTTCATTCCCTTCAGAACAATGTCTGGGGCATGTCAATGCCACATGTTTTCCAGAACCTTAGACCAAAAAACTGCCTGTTGTTGGTAAAACATAAATATTTATTTACCTGTTTTAACTGGTTAACCATCCATTAGTACACTTTAAATGAATAAATTTACTTAATTTTTTAATCTTTATAACAGAAGTTCACAAAGTGACAAGTATTTTAATATTCAATGGCTTCTCTTCCATAAGCATTTCACCCACAAGGATAGGCACAGTGGTTTTTTTTCACAATTTCATTTGCATAATAGATTTAGTGGCTAATAAATAAATGGAACTGTGAACAAACATTTCTTTCCTTCAGGGACAGAATTATGTGATTCTATTCTGGCAGTAATTCACCTGATTTTTAAATCAGGTTGGCAGTGATTCAGAGCCCTTATCAACATGCAGTAGGCCCAAGAGTGAAGAAAGGGTGTCTCCTTGAGTAGTGTCCTCATTTGTCATTGGTGCCTAATCGGTGGGAATTCACTGACCCATACCCACTTGTTATTTTGTTCAAGCTTTCCAACACTCAAGAAAGTGTACCAACCAGTGAACATCTTGCAGATTTGGGAAACTCAAGGAGCCTGTCATCACAAAACAAACAAACGAACAATAAGAACAGAGCGCTCATTTCACAAGGGAATTAGAGGTAGTTTACTCTTGAGCCAGTTTGAGTGACAGTGGCCTAAGAACACAGCTTTAGGTTATGCAGACTCCAAATTCTAATGTGGAAGCAGTTTCATGAAGTTTTTAGTTTTACAGAATGAAAAAAGCCATAAATCAAGGCAAGTTTAAAATACATGGTTGGGTACATCGTAGCGGAAGGCACAGTGAGATGGAGAAAGTTTTTCTCTAGGACTCAGATACTATCTAATGACATTCTGAGCTTTTGGATTGGTGGGAGCTAGTGATCTGCTAAATTAACAGATTCCAAACCATCTTATCTATTAGTCACAGGATAGTCATTCCAACACAGAGGCAGGTAAGGAATGGATATTCAAGGGCCAAAGCTGACTCTGGAGTTGTAACATTCCAACTCTTTATATTGCTGCACTCCTAATCAATGAGTCTTTGCAGACACAACTTCTTTCCAGGAATTCTTGTTCACAAGCCTTGTATTCTAAACAAGGTGGAGTTGTAAGACTATAGGTTAGGTTTTTAGCCACCCTATGCCTTATGAGCAGCAGAATTCATGTCTTCTGGATCTAGCATTTGATATGCCAACCATCCCTGAGCAGATGAATACATCCACAAAGAGAAATGAACCTCTATAATCCTGCCCTCCCCCCAGAATTCATGGATTGTCCATCATATAACTGATCACCCAACTACTCATTTGTTTGCAATAACTACACAGTTGACTTTAAGCTTTTTAACCATTCATTGTCATTTCCCTTCCTCTCTTACAATAAGTACAGGCTAACAGTGACATGAAGGACTGTTAATAAAGTGACAGACATTGGGTGATACATGAATACTGTCTAGCATAGAGAAAACTTACAAATTTCCATGATATTTGTAATCTTTTTCTATGAATCCTTTCATACTTTATCCACGTAGTATCTTACACACCTGGAAATCCTAACAGGGGGATTGTATGCATTTCTAAGGAGTTACTTGATTAACATTGCTCTGCTTTCAAGAAAATCACTAAGTATTCTGTCATTTTAAGACATCAGTCATGATATCACTGAACAGTCTACAGTAGATTCACACAAGACAAAAATGGTCAAAGGTCCCAGCTCATTTGGGGGCACAGCTAAGTGACTTTATCTCTAAGACCAAATTGTAATGAGATTAATGTTGGAAGAAATATGATTTAGTACAAATCTCTTTTGCCATTTGATAATAGAATTGTAAGTGACTATCTTTAATGGCTTTTCTATTAGTGTCTTCACAAAAGGTTATATAATTTTGAATGAGATCTGATTGTAAAATGTGAGCAGGATTCTAGGAGTTTAAGACAGAATTTCTTAGCCTTATGCCATTTCAACTCAAAGTTTATGTTACATTATTTTAAACATCACTCATTTAGTGCTGAAACATACAGATTTCAACAACTGTGGAATTAATTTCCCCTGGAATTTTCCAAAACGTTACTTTATTCTATTAATTATTCATTAAAAATATGATTAATGTGGTATAATCTGACTATGAAAGATGCATGTTTGTAAACAGGCCCTTGGATTTGTGTCATATGAAGCCCACAGTAGTTCATGAAAAATATCTAAGGCAATCTTTTGATTGTCTATTTTTGCTCATGAATATACCCTCAGTAAAATATTGTGAATTCAGTGTAGTTCTTGAAAGATTTTTAAAGGTTCTTCCTCTCTGGAAAGAAATTCATAAATATGAATGATCTCCTCCATTAGAGAGGCATGACATTTATCTTTATATATTAAGAAAGTGAATCAGCTGGCAACATATCCCCCAGGAAGGATTGCAGCCACATCCTGGGAAAATGTCATTAACCAGGACTTCAGCAATAGTAACTGAATCAGCACAGTCAATAAGAGGAGACTGAACTTCATTCTTTTCCCAGGGCAAAGCATGAGGAAGAACTATAGGCAAAGAAGGAATGCTGAGAGCAGGAAAAATTGTCTTCCCTAGGAAAGAACACACTAATTGGTTGTCCATACCAAATGGTCAGCCCTGAAAAAATACATAAAAGTAACATTATACAGACTGAGCAGGTTATATTTAGGAATATATGTGCATATATACATGTAATAACATATATATGTGTGTGTGTGTGTGTGTGTGTGTGTGTGTGTGTGTGTGTGTGTGTTTTAAACAGACCTATTGCAATCAATGAGATTGTAACTCTTATTAAATGCCTCCCCACAAAGAAAAGCCTAGGACTAAATGGATTTGCTGCTGAATTTTACCAAACATTTAAGGAATATCTCATATGAGCTCTTCTTAATTTGTTCTACAAAATTGAAAGTGATGGAATACTAACAAACTACTTTTAAGAATCTAATATTATCCTGATACCAAAACCAGATAAAGACACTACAAAACAATGAAAAAAAAAAGAAAAGAATGCTACAGATTAATTTCTTTGGTGAACATGGATACAAAACCTCTCCATGAAATACGTTCATAATGAATTCAGGAACACCTTATGATTATACATAATGACCACATAAATAAACTTAAAGAGAAGTCATATATTAATTTCAATTGATGCTGAAAAGGCATTTGAAAACATCCAACATGCCTCCATGATGAAAGTTCTGGAGGCTTTAGTAGTAAATAAAATGTATCTGAAAATAATGACTATATAACAAACTTACAGCCAACATTATATTAAATGGAGAGAAACTGAGAGCATTTTATCCAAAATTAGGAATGAAACAAGATGTCCATTCTCTGTTGTCTTATTTGATGTAATACTTGAAGTCTTAGCTATAATAATTAGATAAAAGAAAGACATAAAAGTGATAAAAATAGGAAAGGACGAAGTCAAACTATCCCTATTTGTAGATGACATGATTCATTACTTAAAAGACTCTGTTGGACACTACTAGAAAACTCTTGTTCTCAAAAAAACACAATAAAGTTGCAAGATATAAAAAAAGAGTAGCCTTAATTTATCCCAACAATGTACTCTCAGAGAAAGAAATTAGAAAAAATATTCCAATCAAATAACTCAGGGTTATATATCTAAATAAAGAGTGAAAAACCTCTACAATGAAAACTTCAAAACTGAAAAAGGAAATCACAGAAGATTCTAGACATTCTGTTCTCCTGGACTGGCAAAAATTAATGTTGTGGAAAATGACCAAACTATCAAAATTCTGATAACATATTTTACAGGTTTAAAAACTGCATCAATTCATATGAAACCACAAAAGAACACAAATAGTCAATGCAATCCTAAGGAGTAAGAAAACAACCAGAGGTGTTACAATGCCTGATGAAATTACACTATAGAACTGTAGTAATAAAGACAGCCTGGTACTAAAAATAGACAAGAAGACCAATAAAATGGAATAGAGGACCCTGAAATAAAGTGACAAAACTGTGCCCACTTAATGACAAAAGAGGAAAAACATATGTTGAAGAAAAGGCCTGTTCAACAATGATCCTGACAAAACTGTATTTCTCTTCTGTCCTGCAGAAGAATGGAATTGGATTCTTATCCTTCAACTTATACAAAAGTAAGAGACCTTAATTTATAAATGGAAACATTGTAATTTCAAAAAGGAGACAGATGTGATACTCTTCTAGATATTAGGGCAGGAAAGAATTTTCTGAATACAGCACCAACAGCAGAGACCCTAACCCCAAGTATAAACAGTTGGGATTACATGAAAGGAGATCATCAGCAAGGCAAATAGATACTCGACAGATGAGATAAATCTTTACCATATTTGCTTCAGACAATGGGCTGATATCCAGAATTGCCAAAAAAAAAAAAAAACTGCCAATAAAATATTAAACAAAGTCACAGAATCTCAGAAGGAAAAAAAAAAACATGTTTTCTCTCTTATCTATTCAGTAACATATATATATTTAACAAATGTATGTGTATTTTCAGCATAATATGTAGAAAAAGAATAAGAAATGCTAAGTATTGGTGGAAGGACTAAATGCAGGCAATGAATATGAGTTACAAAAGAGGACATAAAGTAATTGTTTTTCTAGTACTAACTCTGCCATTTTTATGTGGTGAGCAAGTGAATAAAAATATGTTCAATAGTACAAATATAAAATCCACTGTGAAGTTCCACAGGGTCTTTTCTGAATGGCTACTCCAGTTGTGTAGAAATTCATTGACCTATATAGTCTGTGGGCCTGGTTAACTTTGGTGTGTGATTTTCTGTTGGTGGATCCTAACAGCTCCCTCAAGGGAGGGGGTGAGAGGTGCAGCATGAATGACACAGACAGTGAATGGCAAAGAGCAGACTCCTGATGTCTGTGTCATTGACACCACACCTTCTCATCCCCTCCCCTGAAGGATCTGTTAGGATCCAGCAACATCTGGCACCCAATATGGGGCTATTCTTTATTCCTTGGGGAAAAACAGCCCATTGATATCTCTGAGCTGGTTTATACGTATTAGGTTCCCACATAATAAAGGCAAAATGATCTCAATCCTGTGGCATCATAAGAATTTGAAAAAAGGCAATCCTTAATATTTAAAACTAAAATATAATAAGATGGAGTAATAGTGCCGGGGTGGGGCAGGCCTGTCTGTGTAGATCCCATTTTTTTTCCATTAGACTATTAACTACATGAAGATCCTGCAAGAGGTGGTAGCATCCCAATTTTTTACAGATAATAAATATAAGGATATTATGTTTACATGTGGCTGGATCTAGGTGCCCCATCTTTAGCTGTTTTGCAACTAATTCCTTTAGGATTGACAGCTTGGGCTCAATTATAGGTTATTGTTCCACCCATACATCTTGAGCTGAGAGCCACATCAATGGAATGGGATCAGGGGGCTAAGTTTCAGTGAATCTTATGGGGACAGTGGCCCTTATAATTAGGGGTGTGGATCTCGTGCAGCGTCATGGAATGTAGGACTCACTTTTTCACAGACCTCAAAGTCATCAAAAAAGGCCCTGTCATCTGTAGTTAGGACAATATCCACATCCTCCAAAATACCTCTGCCCCACAGGTTCCTAGGTATAGTAGAAATGATAGGGTGAATGGCTCCCTGATTACCATCAAGATCCTTCCAATGGACCAGATGGGTGGTCTTAGAATCTTGTTGGCCTCCCACACCACTTATGGGCAGGCAGAGTTTAAACTTGCAATGAGGGAAGCAAAGCACCCCAGTCTCCATTAAAATGGTGGTGTCCATACCCATGTCAACCAAACATTTGACAGCTTGTCCATCAAGATAGACAGTTAGCATTGGGAGTGTGGGAAAATGGGTATTGTTCTTTACTTGCTTTTTTAAAATGGTTTTTAGAGAAAAATTCCAACTCATTCTTCATATCAACCACAGATCCCTCCCATCCCTCCTCCTGTTCCCCTCAGCTTTACCTCCCTCCATCCACCCTTACCTTCTCTCCCTCCATCCAAAGGGTAAGGAGTCAGCAAAGCCTGGTACATTCAGTTGAGGCAGAACCAAGCCCCTCCCCTCTGTATCAAGGCTGAGCAAGATCCACAGATACAGGGATTTACTTACTATTTTTTATAACAAAGTCTTTGTGGAAATGTAACGTTTACAGAGGATTTGTGATTAGCATGGATACTTTTCCTGAAAATGTATGTTTTGGTGTGTTTTAAATGACTCTAACTCTAAAATGAGTACAGGGGTACCAGATCCCATAAGAAACATCAAGATCAAAGCTCATCCAGGCTCTGAAGACCCACAGTCCTTCCAGGAGAACAAGCAATTTACAATTACTGCAGAGTGTCATATAGTACAGGAAGCTATTCCTGTTCACCTCCATATCTTAGAAGCATCTGTGTGCTGCATGTGCTTACACTGGCAATGGATGCATCATGGCACTTTAGAGACACAATCCAAGTTAAACAGGTATATTGCTAAACAAGAAGAGCTTTCAAATCAGTCCTCACAGCCCTTAAAGACTGTGTGATCAGAGCATAGAAGTCACTTTTCCAATGCTAAACATTTTCAGATAGATAGATAGATGATAAGTAGGAAGATGACAGATGATAGATAGATAGATAGATAGATAGATAGATAGATAGATAGATAGATAGATAGACGGGCAGAAAGACAGAGAGACAAACATAGGCAGACAGACAGATAGATGATAGATGGTCCAATAGGCAGATAGACAGATAGATAGACAAATAGACACAGACAGATAGATAGACAGATACTCACTGGCCCTGCCTGGGCATTCTAGTTGGCTCTAATTTGGTTTTGTAAGATTCATCTCTGCACCAAAGCTCTAATAAAGGTTCTTATTCTGAGGTCAACTCCCAGGTATCAAATAATCAGAACAGATCAAATGCTAAGATTTGAGGAAAGATAGCTTGCATAAGAGGGAAATTTAGTTTGCTGACCCACATCATAAAATGCAACACTCAAGGAGTCAATGGAATATTTCAGTTTGAAGTCAAGGGGTCAACAGGGCTGGGTTCAAAAAGAAAGTATTTACTTCAGGCCAGGTTTGTGAATGCTACTCTCCTGTGCCTCTTCTGTCAGCCTGTCAGCATGCCCCATCCCTTTGGATAAAGACAAAAAGTTGTTTGGAATAGAGACCAAACTATCTCCCTCTTATTAACATTGATAGTCTGTAAAGATACTGTTTACAGTCTAATTACATTCTGAGGTAATATATCAAAGATTACAAAACAAAGTACCAGGTGGCAGCTTGGCTCATAATGGTCATCAGTTGAAAGAAAATGGGTTTTGGAGTAAGGAGTATAGTAGTCAACCATGTAGAATGCCCCCCAAGTCTGTATAAAAAGTGTGGTATGTGGAACCATGAAGCTACCTGGACTCTAACTAGATTCAGGAGGTGCCCAAAGGGCCAAAAGAGAGTGAAGACCCACTGCTAAAGACAAAATATCCTAAATCAACAGAAAGAGACACCAAATTCTGCTGCATGACACTTTGCCTGTTGTGAGTCACCCTAGTCTTTTAAAAGCCACTGCTAACATTGAGACTGTTCAGGGAGCCCTGGACAGCACTTTTGGTTAATGTTGGATCCTTTTTAAGATGCAGCCCCTTGTGCACACACATTCCAGGGGATCTCTAGGTTGAAAGCCTAGGTCATCATCCTAGGAAATCTAGAAAATTAGTATATTTGTCCTTGGAACAGAAGAGCTTTAGTGCCCTTTCCCAGGGAACAGCACAGATAACAGATGTTACCTTTGACTTTCAAATTTGGAAAATAATGTACGTTATAGCATAGAGTATCTACTGGTCTTTAAAATCTCCAAGGTTGTATCATGGTCAAAGCTAAGTGTCCTTGATGTGGGCTTATTGCCCAGGCTTTGGGCATTATGATGCCTCTTAGCTGTCAAATGAAGGAAGCTGAGGTTTTCTACTTTGTGCTCTGTCACAGGACAGTGTATGTCCTGGGAGCTTGGCAGTGGTCTCCTATTGGGAATGCTCTTCTCTTCTCACTTCCACATATAGCCCACACTCTCCCCAGCTCCCCTCCTGGATCAGAAGTCAGGCTCGCCTGCACAGTCTTCTTTGTATTTTAGTGATTTCCTTTCCCTTGCCTCACTCTGGATATGTTATATATGTCATGTCCTGAGATGGTTAATAATTCCAGTTCGACAGAATCTACAGACAAGCCTCTAGGCAAAGACTGTCTGGATTAGTTCATTGAAGCGGGAAGATCCTCCCCAAACTGCAGGTGGCACTACTTCATGGTTTGAGGGTTTCAAACTGAATAGAAAAGGAGAAATAGAACTGAAGACCAATGTTTATTTTTCTCTGATTCATCACTGTAGGTACAACATGGGCCTTGAAGCTCCATCCACATGCCTTCCCACCATGATGGGATGTATCTGCTTGACTGTTACTCAAAATAAACCCCTTCTTCCTACAGCCACTTTATGTGGGTTATTTGGTCACAATATGAAGCCCTGGAACCAGGGACCATACCTCCATAATATGCAGTATCAGGCAGAACTAGCTTCCAGCCTTGCTGCTGCGCAGCAAGGGACACCTGAGGTAAGATATGGGACTCTGTGACACTGGTCCATTCTTCTATACCCTGGAGGCTCTGTGGAGTAAAGAGGCACACTGGCTCTTCCTTTTTGAAATGGCATGAATTCTGAGAATAGAACCCATCTGTATGGGGAAGGGTCATTGCCTCAATATCTGTCAGCAGTATGTCTTTGCTCATCTTGCCCCAGTTGGAAGTCCCAGTTCTCATACTTGGCTGGCAGCCAATCTTTTCCTATCATATTCCAGAATCATCCATGACCTTGATCCTGCCCTTCTGCAAGGCATTGCAGTGTTGCTAGAGACAGTTGAGGATGGGACACAGTAGGTCAGTGCCTGACACATGCCACTATGGGGTAGAATCTCTCCTTACTTGTGTTGTGTCCTCTTCCTGTTTTACTTATCACAGACAGAGTTGTCAATTCCAGGTGTTACATGTTGAAGAACTCTAAGAATTGGTTAATTTTTTAAATGTATCTCTCAACTGTCGAAACTTGAACATTTTCCACTTGAGCTCATGACAAAGCAATTTGGTCAATTTATGTGTTTTGACAAGGTACCTAAGGGTGTAACTGAACTGAGATAACTTCTGGAATTTCAAAGAGAGTTTCAAGGCTGCTTTTTGGCTTCTGCAATGGTCTTGCTGAAAATACAGTGACAACTTTATTTAGTATCTGAAAGACAACAAGCAAAAAACTTGGTTAGCACATTGCCAACCATCATAGGGTGAGCACAGGAAGAATAGTGATCAGAGTAGACTTGTTGAATATAAGAAAGCTCCCACTGAGGTTCCCGGGAGACACAAAAAAGGTTTAGGTGGGGTGGGTGGGTAAGCATTTAGGTAATCAGTCCAGTGGTGGTGATTTGGCACTGCCAAACCATGCTGACATCTCTTTCAGTCTGAAAATCCCCTTCTGCTCCCATTGCCCAGCCAAGAAGCCCAATAATGCTGTGGTTTTTTTTTTTTTTTTTTTTTTTAGAAGAAAATAATCACAATTCTATTTATCCTTTATCTCTGGTCTTTCAAACATTGTCATAGAGCTGTTTTATGGTATCTCTGATACCAACAAGTAGAATTATTTATCATTCTGTTGTTTTAATCACATTTTTGGCTTGTGGAGCTATCTTCTTGGCATATGTTTTTATTAAACATGTTGTCATTGTCTTCTAGTCCATTGAGTTAAGCTATCTCTCCAAAATCCCCAAATGTTCACTGAACCTTTAGGTTTTATGTAAACACTCATCCTGCATGTACATCTGTACTCATTTGCAAACACACAGGCGAACACATAGTCAGATTATGAGAGGAGACTACCTTCTCAGGGTAAGATATGACTCTGGTAACTTTTCCAGGTTGTGCCTTTGGCTCTAAGGGCCCTGGAAATATGCTGTGATTATGTCCTCTGGGGTTAGCTGCCTATGACAATGTGTTAAGTCTCTAAGAAAGACAGCAGAACATTGGGATCAGAAGAACTCTCAATGAACATTGGGATCAGAAGAACTCTCAATGAACTTTGGGATCAGAAGTGTCTCTGCCCTGGTGGAGCTCATCACAGCACTAACACAATAAGGGCTCCACGGTCTTGTCTCCCTACCACTGCTCTGGAGACATTACCTCTGTCTTCCTACACCTTCTCTGTCCGGTCTTCTCAGTAGCACAGCAGGCAAAGAACTTGCCAAAGACACTCAGTATATGCCAACATCAAAACCCAAGGTCAGCTAAAGGTAGGTGCATCATCCTAGAGATGGCCAGTCAACAACAGCCAGAAAGCAGAGCAAGCTTCCAGTCAGCTTGACAAGAAGTAGTCCTGCTAGATAGGTAAGAGAAACTGGATGTGGGAAGAATCACAGGAAGCAGGTAGCTCCTTTACCATTGACTCTGAGAGCCTCTGACACGTTTATGGCATTCTGCTTCTGCTCTGTTCAATATAGAGATTAATTTTGTACTATCTACCTGAACTAGATAGACTGTCACTCTACAAAAGATGTATGGCTAAATTAGCAGCTGATTTAACTAATGATTTACTTGTAGACCAACAAAAGCAAGAAGGATTGAAATTACTTAAAAGTCAGATTTTGTAAGAGTATGTATTATGAACATCTGAAAAGGAGTTCCAAGGTAAGAACTATTTGGGGATAAGGTTCATCAGTGGTGTATGGAGAAGCCCAGGAGAAACCTTGCTGAGCTTTGAATGGATACCCAGGAACTCATGGAGGATGCCCACAGATATCCTTTCACTCTTGGGCATACAGAACAGATGTTACAGAATTCAACTTCTCTGATCAACTGATTTTGAACCTTCCATACCTCCTAAACAAAAGCATGGTAGGTAAGACAAGAGACCTAAGCAAAAGAAGATTTCAGGTGACCCTAACGCGTTCTTAAAGTCAAAATCCAACTATGTTAGAGAAGATTCACAAGAATCTACTAGGAAAAAAATTTCTGGAAAGAAAATGGAACAAGTTACATGAACAGAGGAAATAGTGCAAAGCTCTAGCACTGGCAGGGTAAGACAGACCTAAACCCTGAATCAAGTTCTGCTCATGAGAGGCAAATGTTGCTACTACAACCAATGGCCATGGAGGAATATTTCCACCATGTGATGTAGTTCAAGTTCCACCAGGCTTGGCAAACACAAATGCAAACAGAAAGTGAGTGAGAGCTGTAATCCACACCAGAGTGCAAACTGGTTACAGTAGCTTCTTGGGACACCAGCAAGAGATTGTACCTCAGGAAATTATACATTACATGAGTTCCTGGTGTGTTTCTTGCTAAAAAAAAAAAAAAAAATTGCATCAAACCTCTTCCTATCAACAGGAAGTACATACAGCATTCAGACCAGCTACACAGGAGCTGCCTCCCAGCTAAATGGATCTAAGGTGGGATATCACAGAGGGAAGGTGAACACTGTTTCCCCCTTATGTAGCAAAGCCAGCTTGTAAAGTTGTAGAAGGCAAGGTATTTGATGCCTCTGACGTTGACACCAAGAACATCTTTTCTCTGTGTATGTCTTTCCTAACTTCACTGGAAGCCTGGCACTGTAGTTGACATCTCACTTATGAGTTTAAATTGGAGCAGAAGGAACTCTGAACTCCTGAGAAAGACTAGCTGCCTATTAGGAGGGCTAAATCTGATATTTTTCTCTTTTCTCCATCCACCTGATTTATCAATGTTTTGTGCAGATGATTGATAAAACAATGTTGTCTTGGTTTAAATGGAGTCCCTCAAGCAAGGAGCTGGCACTTGAATGAAGAGCTTCAGGGCAGTAGGGGAGTTCTTTGCCTGGGCTGTGGGCTGAAAACTAATGCTGCGATATCCTCTCCCATCCTAACCTTTGTACACATAGGTCCTGGAAACACCTGCAGACCTTCATGTATGAATCATAGATTCTGTTTCCAGGGATACTGGGATCTTTCTTGCAAGTGTTTCTGTACAGATGACACAAAAGCTAGTGTCATTGGGCTTGACTTGTTGGCCTCTGCACAGAAGACCACAAGTTAAAGTTTAAATTCTTTAGTTAAACTGTGCTTCTCTCCACCTGTTGATGCTCATGAGTACTAAGAAACCAGAAACTGTAGCATGAAAAGTTGCATGTTGGCAGGGCCTTAGACACTTTACCTGGGAGTCTCTCATCAGGTCTTGTACCCCTGAGCTGGTGCAGACACCCATTCTGCAGCTCTATACTTTCCTGCTGCTTCAACACCAAGGCATAGTTGTTGATCATATCACATTGCATTTGTGGTGTCTCAATATCTCCTTTCACCTCAGTCTGGTAAGAGTGTACATCACAGAAGTGTATACACAGAGACACTCAAATCCCCCAAGAACATTCACTGTGAGTACAACAAAACAAGGTGGAGCACAGTTCATCCATCCTTCTCTTTGCAAAAAGCCTTTATAGGAGCCTCTAGATATGGTGGGAAGCCCATAAGAAGGTTAACTTTGCCTTGAATACGTAGTCCTACCTCTGGGCCCACCAGGAGGAGACAGTACAAGTTAGAAGATTTGGGAACTTAGTATTTAAGGAACTTAACTTTACAAAAGGAGAAGAATTTATTTTATATTCCATCCCTTTATTTGAAGACAACAGAGAGTTGGTAAAATTTAAAGTTCAAGTAGCTCATAGTCATTTGGGCTTACAGAACATCAGTGGAAAGTGAGAACCGGATCAACTGAGACCCTGAACCATGAGCTCTGTCATATTTTCCAAGTGTGGATGTCCTGAGGCCATGCAACCAATTCCAGCTATATAGTTAAGTGGTGATTTCTTCACCACTGTTCACTTTCTGTTTATTTTACTCAGCAAAAAGACGACCATGCTCTGAGGACAGGGTTCCAATATTTTCTGCTGAAATACTGCTTCATTGCATGATAACAAACTTGAATATCACTGTTCTAGGATCTCCACAGGCAATGCTTCCTCAGGGTGATATTTAAACTGATCAACAGCTCATAGTTCTGCCTGAATACCCTCTTCCAAGATTTGTTGATTCTCGCTAATGCCAGGCAGAAACAATGGGCATCTTGTGCACCCACTCAACTTTGAATTGTGGTGCATATTTTAATCTGAGTCTTTGCTAAGAACTATAGGAGCTGATGCTCAGTAAGACTAACTGGTGAGAAATCTTGACTAAGGATAGAAAACTAAAGATGAGGAATCAGATGCTTTGTATGTGAGTTGTGAAGTCTACTTTCTTCAAGATGGACATCTATTGGTGAAATTATTAAGGCCACTCCACATAGTTAAAAGGGAGGTTTATTTTGTGGGGTAACTTACAAATGAAGGAGTAGGTTGCAGGGTCTGGCAAAGGTATAGGGTAGTCCAGCGGTGTTCTCTGGAGAACTCTGCTCGGTCTACTCCAGCATCCGGCGTCCCGGAACCAAGCGAGCCACCTCCTCCTCCTCCTCGGTCTTCCGCTCCTCCTCTGCCCTGCCTTGTGGGCGTGATCATTACTGAAGCCTCAATGGAGGTTGGAACTTCCAGGCCAATGCTGGGATGGCTATCCACTACAGACATCATCCCCAGAAATAAGAGGCCCTAGATAGCAGATATAATCTGTCATCTCAGGTAAGATATGGGGGTAGTATTGACTAGACAGATGGCTGTCATGTATTAATATCCAGGACCAAGTATTAGGAGGTAAGCTATTGGAACCAAGTTGCATGGGATCTCTAACACTTGGCTTTGTCATCTTTGCAGATGAGATGGTACTGCCATTCACTTGGAAGAATCATGAAGTGTGAATGAAATAAAACTTCAATTTTAAAAAGTACAAGCTCTGCTCGAATGCAAAGTAATATCACCAGGAGGGCTTAGGAATTTGGAATGTGGGAGAAGAGGGCAGGGTCACAGGATCAGACAGGGACCTGTTAATATCTGGACATCCAGATGCTATACCTGCTGGGCACTGTGCAAAATATGTGGAAGAGAACTCAAACTAGGAAGGAAGTTTCCTCCCTGTTCTATAAGGAATCTTCTCTGACCGCATTGTACAATACAGTGATTGACTTTGATACAGTCACACAGCTGCAGAAAAATTACCTACTCTGACTATGCTGGATTCACAGTTATTAGAAATTTTGGAAAATATTAAAAAGTAACATACTGTGGTTTTTGTATCAACCATGCAGATTTTGCGTGAAACACTTAGGCATTTATTTCCTTTTTTAAAGTTCTAAATTAAAATAATTTAAAAAAAAACTTTTTGCTTAGAATATATTTGCTAATGTTCTCCAGGTCATTTCAAAGGGTAATGTGTCTTACTTAAGTTACTACTGTAAACAATGATCTGAGGGATTTTATATACTTTCTCAGCAGAGCAAAGGAATGCCCAATTGAGACCAATGCAAGCTCCTTTTGAGTCTGGTTGTGGTACTGCTTCCACAGGGTCTGGAATCAGGGACAAGCTGAGAATGCCCGGTGCTGCTGTTTATCACTTGGTGTATCTCTTTATCTTAGACATTGACAACTCCTGGAGTTCTAGTTCACTTATGGTCTGCTGCTTGCACCCCCTCATGGGGCCTTGCTAATTAAGACATATATTCTCAGGCTCGGGGCCAAAGCTCAGTAGCAGAGTATTTGCCTCCTTCCTGAAAAAAAAAAAAGTTTCTTCTTCTTTGCTCCAGTTTCCAATAACTAAAGTTTTATTAACATGTGACTATTTCATTTTTGCAACAAAACTTAAATGGTCTTATCAATGGCATAAACAAAGCAAAGGACAATAGGTTTTTTGTTTGTTTGTTTTTGAGAAAGGCTGGGTGGGCTAGGGTAGAAATACTAAAAATCAGAATTAGAGGTGAATTCAGGGAAAGTAAAATATGAAGACAAATAAGAAACAGAGGAAAATTAATTTACTAATTAAGTAAGTCTTCTCTGAGACTTGGTGCCTAGGGAACCTTGCTACAGAGCCTGTGGAGTCTCACAGAAAAAAATAATTTTCATAAATTTCTTTTGAAGTAAGCCAAGATACTGATACTGGATACTCTGCTGGATTTCCCATGATTCTGGATACCAGACTAGTTATTCTGACAAGTTATCTGGCCATATGACAGTTGGGGATCTCAGAGTAGGAAAGTCACAACTGAGGTAGCACTAATGGGAAACAGTAGCACAGAACCTGCACAGCTGGGCAGCAGATGTTCACGCGTCCTTACCACTGAGTTCTATGGGGAAAAACATAGCAAGAAACAAATGTAAACAAAATATTTCCATATAACCAAAACTTCTCTACTTTAGCTGTCACCAGCAGTGTGGAAGTCACACCAGAAAAGACATTGAAACATAGCCCGTGTCTGCCTTTGATATTTTTCAGACAAACCTCCTGGGAGCTATATTTTTGGCTCACACGTTATTTAAAATGTGGTAACAAATAAGATGCTATGCTGTCAAGGATAAATTTATTCAAAGTGAAATAACAACTCCATTTTAAAGTAGTCCTATCTCTAGAGATATCTCTTCAAAAGTAAGTATCTTTCTTATTTACCTTTAGTTCTATACATCTCCTTCTTGTGTTTTATAGCAGGTTTTGTTCATTCTTCCAACAAGTATGTCTGAGCCCTTACTATGCAGATCACTTTATTTAGCGTGACGGATAAGAAAAATACAAGGTTCTTATTTCAGGTTTCATAATGTAGAGGTTAATATTTATAAATAATTATTAAAATAGACACAAAGGGATAAAGAGAGATCAGAGAAGCTCCATTTGAAAGAGGGCAGAACAGAAATGTCTTTCTGGGTGAAGTATGCTAAGAGGGAGTCCAATGGGAGCTTTTGTGACCTGCACTGGGATAGTGGCAGAATGTTCCCATTAGGATACTTGAACTGAGACTCATATGAGTAGTGTCCCCACAGGAAATGCATGCTGTACGCAGGATATGACCCAACATAGATAGAAACAATGACCAACTAATAAATGAGAGCAATCTCAACCTCAACTTAAGCTTAAGATTAAGGTTGACAAATAAAAAGTAAAAATCAAACTCAGTTTCCCTACATGTTTAAGATAGCAAGAACACTCCAGAGACCCAGCGGCAACATGAGGAGCAGAGATCTAGAGGGGATGGAGGAGAAGTGGATGCCATCTCTACTCAGAGTATGACCTTCTCTCTCCAACCTCCAAACATATTCAGCATGGACCAGCAATCTCACTGCTAGGAAATCCCACCAAGGCAATAGAGATTCTTTCTGTAGTGCCTTTTAAATTTCCAAATGAGTGGAAATGTTTTAATATTTTAGTCAAAAATCACAGATAAACAGAAACAATGGGTTGATTAATTGAATGTCTATCTGTGCATATCTATATAGAAAGAGATTAGTATCTGTCTATATATTTAGAAAAAAATTATATAAGTATTGTAAATATGTAACTGGAGAGAGAATTACATAAATATTATGTGTGTGTTTGTTTGTGGAAACCTACTCTAAGATATTGGTTCATATCACTAAGACAATTTGACAAGTCACAAGACTTTGGGGATAAGCTGGCCCAAGGACTGGGAGGTAGATGCTACAGCTTGTCTGAAGCAACATAATGCCCTCCTAAGTGGGGATGGCCAGTTTTTTCTTTCTGTAAAGGCCTTGAACCCAATGGATAAGGTCATCAGCACTGGGGGGATAATAGTAGGGTGACAGATTCGAGGGTTGATGTCACTCATAGCTAGCCTCCCAGAAACCCTGGTATGGCAGTTTGAATGGCACCCCCCCCCCACACACACACACCATAGTTTCAGGCATTTGAATACTAGGTCCCCAGTGGGAGTTGTAAATGGAAGCTTTTCTCTGTCTCACACAGTCCCACAGCCACTTCCAAACAATCACTCAGAGGCTTATATTAATTATAAATGCTTGGCCAATGGCTCAGGCTTATTACTAACTAACTCTTACATTTAAATTAATCCATGTCTATTAATCTATGTATTACCACATGTCCTGTGGCTTACTGCTCCTTGGCATCTTGCTCCTTGAGTGGCTTGCTTGACTCCACCCTCTTCATCCCAGTACTCAGCTTGATTTTTCTGCCTAACCTTATCCTGTCTGGCTATTGGCCCAAACAGCTTTATTATCAACCAATGAGAGCAACACACATTCATAGCCTACAGAAGGTCCATCCCACAGCAGGAGCCACTATTTGGAAGGCTTAGGAAATATGGCCTTTTTGAGGAGTATGTCACAGGGCTTTGAGAGCTTGAAGTCTCTTATCATTCCCAACGTGATTTCTCTCTGTTTCTGCTTGCAGTTTGAGATCTGAGCCTTCAGCTCTTCATGCCACCATGCCTGCTGCCTTCCACCTGCCACCACAATTTCCTGTCATAGTGTACTCTTATCCCTCTTGAACCATAAGCACAAATAAACTCTTTCTTATATAAGTAGCCCTGGTCATGGTGTTTGATCATAGAAATAGAAAAGTAACTAATTCATCTGGATAACATTTGACCAGATATCTTAGCAGCTAAAGGCTCAGTCAAGTTGATGACAACTATGGTACCAATGATAGAAAAAGAGTAAAATATCTCATGCTACACCCCCAAGACAGCATTATAGAATAATTAAAAATGATGTAACATACAATTATATGGATAAATGTTTAATGTATTGACACTGAGAAGGCATAGCAGAGAGTGTTACAAGGTATTCTGCCATTCCTATTACATATGTGTTATGCCTATGCCAGTAACATACTCACACACAGGAAAAATGTAAGAGAGCACTTTTAACACAAATAGGTTACCTATGCAGTGAAGCCTTGTGGAACCTTTCTCTAGTTTCTATGCAAGTGTTGATGCACATATATGCTTATGTGAACGTGTGTTCAAGTATATGCTTATGTGCATTTGGAGATATCCTCAGGAATAGTTTCCATCTCTTTTGAAACAGTACTTCCTACTGGCCTAGATCTCACTAATTAGACCAGACTGGTTGTCTAGCAAGGCCCAAGGGATCCTCCTTAGAATTGGGATTACAAGTACATACCATCATACTCAGAATTTTTTAAAATTTAATTTAATTTTACATATCAGCCATGGGTTCCCCTGTCCTGCCCCCTCCCACCCCTGCCCCTGCCCCCCCCCCCCCCCCCGCATTCCCATCTCCTCCAGGGCAAAGACTCCCCTGGGGATTCAGCTCAACCTGGTAGATTCAGTCCAGGAGGGTCCAGTCCTCTCCTTCCAGGCTGAGCAAAGTGTCCCTGCATAAGCCCCAGGTTTCAAACAGCCAGCTCATGCACTAAGGCAGGTCCGGGTCCCACTGCCTGGGTGCCTCCCAAACAGTTCAAGCTATTCAACTGTCTCACTTATCCAGAGGGCCTGATTCAGTTGGGGGCTCCACAGCTTTTGGTTCATAGTTCATGTGTTTCCATTAGTTTGGCTATTTGTCCCTGTGCTTTTTCCAATCTTGGTCTCAACAATTCATGCTCTTACAGTCCCTCTTATTTCTTGACAATTGGACTCCTAGAGCTCCACCTGGGGCCTGGCTGAGGATCTCTGCATCTGCTTCCATCAGTTATTGGATGAGAGTTCCAGCTCGACAGTTAGGGTGTTTGGCCATCTGATCACCAGACTAGGTCAGATCAGGCTTTCTCTCCACCATTGCCAGTAGTCTACAATGGATGTATCATTGTGGATTTCTGGGGACCTCTCTAGCACTTTGCTTCTTCCTGTTCTCATGTGGTCATTATTTATCATGGTCTGTTATTCCTTGTTCTCCCTCTCTGTTCTTGATCCAGCTGGGATCTCCTGCTCCTCTAAGCTCTCTTTCCCTTGAACCTTGCCCTTCATTACCCCTCACTCTCCAAGTTGTTCATGTAGATCTCATCCATTTCTCTGTCATTGGGTGATCCCTGTGTCTTTCTTAGGGTCCTGTTTTCTAGGTAGCCTCCCTGGAGTTATGAGTAGCAGTCTAGTCATTTTTGTTTTACATCTAGTATCCTCCTATGAGTGAGTACATACCATGTTTGTCCTTCTGAGTCTGGGTTACCTCACTCAGGATGATTTTTTCTAGATCCATCCATTTGCCTGCAAACCTCATGATGTCATTGTTTTTCTCTGCTGAGTAGTACTCCATTGTGTATATATATCACGTTTTCTTTACCCATTCTTCAGTTGAAGGGCATCTAGGTTGTTTCCAGGTTCTGGCTATTACAAACAATGCTGATATGAACATAGTTGAACAAATGCCCTTGTGTTATGATTGAGCATTCCTTGGGTATATGCTTTGTCTTGGGGGAGATGGATTCCTAATTTTCTAAGAGAGTGTCATATTGACTTCCAAAGTGGCTGTACAAGCTTGCATTCCCACCAGCACTGGAGGAGAGTTCCCCTTGCTCCACATCCTTTCCAGCATAAGCTGTCTTCAGTGTTTTTTATCTTAGCCATTCTGACAGGTGTAAGCTGGTATCTCAGAGTTGTTTTGATTTGTATTTCCTGGATAATTAGGATGTTGAGCAATTCCTTAAATGTCTTTCAGCCATTTGAGCTTCCTCTGTTGAAAATTCTCTGTTTAGTTCTATAGCCTATTTCTTAATTGGACTGTTGGGCATTTTGATGTCTAATTTCTTGAGTTCTTTATATATTCTGGATATCAGCCCTCTGTGAGATGTGGGGTTGGTGAAGAGCTTTTCCCATTCTGTAGGCTGTAGCTTTGTCCAGTAGCACAGACATTGAGAGAAACAATCAATCAACGTGACCTCTTGAAACTGAGAAGCTTTTGTAGAGCAAAGGACATGGTCAACATACTCAGAATTTTATGTGGTTCTGGGAATCAAATTCAGATCATCACATAGCAAGCACTTTACCAAATGAAGTAACTCCCTATACCTTCTATAGATTTTTTTTTTTAAAAAAAAACAGTATTTCCAATTTTTTCTTCAAATATCTTTGGTTATCTAAAGGGGAAAAACAGAAAATATATTTATTATCATCAATAATGGAAATATGTGTATAAAGATAAATGAGTCATAAAGAATTCAAATATACTCCTGCAATAGTAGGTATAACAAATTAAAGTGTTACCCAAAGATAAGTAGCTGTATCAGTAACCCAGGCTGTGTTTCAGATCAAATTACCATATATTGGCAGCTTAACAGTAAAGTTTATCCTTTCCCATGTCTGCAGTCTAGAAGCCTGAGACAAGGTGTGTCATGGTAAGATCTGGTCGCAGGCTCTCTTCCTGGGCTGTAGGTGGTTGCCTCCCTGTTCTGTCCTTGCATGGTGGAGAGAAAAGGTTATCTGGTATCCTCTTTTCAGGGCAGCATCATCAGGTCTTCAGACTCATGACTTTATTTAACCTGATTCCTTTATCAAAGCCTCTGCATGCTGGGCTCTCAGCTTTATATACTGGAGAACTACTCCAGCTCAAAGCAGTATGATCAGGTAAGATTTAGACAGCACATTCCATGAATGCTGAGATGGAACAGGTAGAAAAATCACCTCATGTGTGAAGATTCACAGAACCCTTAGTGACACTAGCAACTTGTGAGGAGAGTTGAAGTGAATATATCTCCCACTTGTGGATTTTGTCACAATGAGAAGATTGGTGGTGTCTCAAGGAGTCTTGACCTATCTTTCTTATAAAGGATATAAAAGTCCAGCTTCTTGTCTGGTTTTGGTTTGGTTTTTTGAGGCAGGGTTTCTCTGTGTAGCTTTGTGCCTTTCCTGGAGCTCACTTGGTAGCCCAGGCTGGCCTCGAACTCACAGAGATCCTCCTGGCTCTGCCTCCTGAGTGCTGGGATTAAAGGTGTGTGCCACCACTGCCCGGCTGTCCAGCTTCTTTTCTGGGTTATTTTTCTGGAATAAATGTGAGTGTTCAAATACCTTGGGAGGATAATCTAGGCAAGCTCTACAGGGCCCAGGACCTCCACACTCTACTGTACTGCTCCTCCCTCTGGTGAAGGTCTCACCCCTGTCAGGTAAGATCAAATCACCCCATAAAGGACTTTGTATCTGGTCTCACAGTTACCAGACATGATAGACACTTTAAAAATATGTGGCAAAATAATACATCATTTAAGTTCTGGAATTTGCTAAACATTTGAATTCATTTGTTTCTTTTAGTTTAGCAGTATTTAAGAAACTGTCAGCAAAATATGGAAGAGAAAGAAAGTCTATCTGTTCATATTTAACAAATACTCACTGGGGATTTTTTCATGTGCCCATACTATTCTAGTTAATGTAACTATGAAGATGTGTGCAAGGGTTAAAGGCCTGATAGACAGAAGAAATCAGCACATAAGGAACATTCACAGTACAAACAAGAACTGTGACTCAGTTCTCAGTAAACTGTGAGCACACTGATCAAAAATTGTTCTTTGCAAAGACCCAGGGGACCTGGAAGAAAAGAACCATGGGATCCTGTTGGTAGTGTGTCCAATACCTTGGTTCTTCCAATCTTGAATGCAAAATTACACTATGGGATGGTTCTTCTGTATGCTGTGAATGTGTGTTGCTCTCATTAGTTGATAATAAAGCTGTTTTGACCAATATCCAGGCAGGATAAAGTTAGGTGGAAAAATCAAGCTAAGAACTGGAATGAAGAGGACAGAGTCAGGCAGATGCAAGCAGAGCCACCCAAGGAGCAAGATGCCAAAGGACTGGTAAGCCATGGCCACATGGTGATGCATAGATTAATAGAATGATTTATGCATAGATTAATAGAAATGAGTTAATTTAAATATAACAGCTACTTAGTAATAAGCCCGAGCCATTGGCAAAGCATTTATAATCAATATAAGCCTCTGAGTGATTATTTGGAAGCAGCTGTGGGAATGGGGTGGAACAGAAAAACTTGGTTTACAAGACTATGTGAAGGTCACATTCCATTGCCCAGGATAAGAGATTAGTCCTCTCAATTGCCACTTCCATGGTGGCCATATCCCCAACACAGGTCAAGCTACTGGTTTCCAGGAAGCCTGTAGAAGAAGAAAGAAGCTGATGGTCTCAGAGGGAGTTTTAAATGGCAATGGATGATAATAGTAGCAGATAAGGAACTCTCAACCTCTCATCCTGATGCTTAAATTCTTAAGACTGTGTGGGTTAGTGTTTGTCAGCAGGTTACAAACTAGAGTCACCTGGGAAGTGGCAATTTCAGTTGAGGAATTGCCTGTGTCATATTGACCTATGAGCATGTCTGTGAGGACATTTTCTTGATTAATGACTGATGTTGGAGGGTTCATCCCACTGTGTACCATACCACTCCTGAGCAGGTGGCCATGAACTGTATAAGAAAGCAAGCTGAGCAAGTCATGGGAGCAAGTTAACTAGAAGGATTCCTTCATGGTCTCTGCTTCAGCCCCTGCCTCTAGATTCTTGACTTGAGCTCCTTCCTTGACCTCCCTTGATGTTGGACTGCAATATCAGTGATCTCTAGGTTCAATGAGAGATCCTATCTCAATGGGTAAGATAAAGAAGATACTCAGTGCTCAGTGTTGATCTTTAAATTTTACACACACACACACACACACACACACACACACACACACACACATTCTGAAGGAGCATCAATTCCACCCCTGCAAGCAAAGACAACAGAACCCTGTTTCATCTGAATGCCGATCTTTGAAACGGTAGTTAGATGAACACAGGATTTGAACTCTATCAGTTGATTAAATAAAAGAAACTAAATCATCACTTAATAATACCTTCAAAATAAAATACATTCTCAAACTAGGAATCAGCAGTTATCAAGAGGCCTTAAAATTGTCAGTTTTGAGTAAATTCAGCCATTTGGAAAATTGTAACCACTGAAATGGAAAATCCATCCCAGTGATTTGGAAAATTGAAGCTATTGTTGTTCTAATCGATAAAGCTGTTCCTAGGTCCAGTAAGTTCTAGTGCCCACTTTTCCATCTCAGACTGCCAGAGACCATCTCCTTCCTCTTCTGACAAAAGAAAATCATGCTTACAATGAAACTACAAAGCAATACCTACTTTTGACTAGAGCCTGTGTTAGCTACTATTCTATTGCTTTGAAGAGACACCACGACCAAGGCAACTTTTATAAAAGAAGGCATCTAATTGGGGAGTTGTTTACAGTTTCAGAAGCTTAGTTCATTATCATCATGACAAGAACATGGTGTCATTCATGGTGCTGGAGCAGTAGCTGAGAGTTACATCCTAATCCACAGTGTAGTGTGTGTGTGTGTGTGTGAGAGAGAGAGAGAGGGGGCTGGCGGGAGACAGACAGAGAGAGAGAGAGAGAGAGAGAGAGAGAGACAGAGACAGAGAGAGAGACAGAGAGACAGAGACAGAGAGAGACAGAGAGGCAGGGAGAAGGAGACAGAGAGAAACAGAGGCAGAGAACTAGGTGAGGGTTTTTGAAACCTCCAGGCCCACACTCAGTGACACTTAGTCTTCAACAAGGTCATACCTCCTAATCCTTTTCAAACAGTGCCATTCCCTGATTACTGAGTATTCAAATATATGAGCCCACAGAGGAGGCATTATTATTCTTGTTGATAAGCTGTAACACCAAGGAGTGTTGTCTAGATCACATATAAGAACAATTCATTAAGATGAGGTCATCCTTGTGTCCTTATGTAAAGACAGCCCTGTGATAACACAGAGCTAAGAGTATCATGAAACCATGAAAGTGGAATGTGGAACAATGTACCCAGAATCCCAGAAGGCACCTGAGACAGTAGAAATGTCCAGGAGCTCAGTGTATCCAGCTTCAGAGGGAGTACTTTGTAGATATCCAATTCTGATTCCAGCTACCCAGAATTGTGAGAAAACATATTTCTGTCTCTGATACAGCAGCCTCAGAAGATGATTCCAAATATAACCATTAAAAATCAGATAAATTTTGCTAGAAGTAGTGACACACACCAATAATCTCAGCATAGAAGTCTGAGGCAGGAGGGTTGTTATGAGTTCAAGCCCAGCCTGTGCTAAAGAGTGAAGTGTTATTTCAAAAAATAAGGAACAAATAATAAAATAAAGATGGCATGTCACTTTTAACCAAGACTCAGAGCACAGATATAGGGGCTTTTACTTTCCTTAAAAGGTAGTTTGTGGGGCTAGAGAGATGATCCAGTTAGTACATTTCTGCTGTGAAAGATGAAGATCCTACCACTCACATAAAAAGCCAAGCCACACGTCAGAGACTGGTGGATCCCTGGTGCTCCCAGGGTAGCCAGGCTATAGGACCTCATGGGTCTCCAGGTTATTTTCTCAAAAAAAATTAGGTGGGGAATGATTGGGAAAGATACCTGATATTGACCTCTGGTCTCTATACATACCTGCACTTGTACCTGCATGTACACACACATATAAACATATCTATACAAACATGTGTGTGTGTGTGTGTACATATATATATAAAGCACAAATGAAATTTCAAAAATAGATGAAAATAACAAATAACTTGCAAAATCTCCAGAAGAGATTATGAAGGGTTCAGTCTCAAGGAACATGCCTAGTGACTAACCACCTTTCTCTAGTTTAACATCTGCCACATCTAGAAGTGGGAGAGAGAGCCCTCTGCCTTTCTCACATGTGCTATGCATGCTCCACAGGGTGTGTGCTTTCCCTTTGATCCACTTACTATGTTTGATTTGCTATTTAACTAATTTATGTTCTCTTCTTTGTTCCATCCTTTCATCTAGTTATTGGCTTAATTTATTCTTCCTTTTCTAACTGCCAGAGACAGATGTTTGCTTCATGAATTTTTTAACCTTTTCTTTTTGTAATTAGGACTTGAAGACTGTAAATTTTCTTCAGGGCATGATTTAATGGTAACTGGTGAATTTTGATATGGAGGCTATGATGTTCATATTGAGTTCAAATCATCTACTAATTTGTGATGTAATTGTCCAATTGTCCATGGGTTATTTAGAAATTCATCTTTAATATCTAAATACATGAAGTTTAATAGTTAACATTTGAAATTTTATTTTGATCTTAGGTCCTTTGTAGTCAGAGAACAAACTCATATTACAGTCATTTGAAAGATATTTTTGGTCTTTCTTACATAGCATACTGTATGTATTTAAATGTTCAATGTGCACATGAATAAAAATATCACTCCAGTTTGTGGGTACAATGTAGTAGACAGGCTGATTTTAAGACATAATTCAAGCCTGTGAGCTCCTTCACTTTTAAGTGATATATTAAGAAGAGAATAGAATTTTTATATTGAAATTGCATTTTTCTTTTTAGCACATAGTTTTCTTAGGCTATGTAGCTAAGTTTTATGTTATTATCAGGTGTTGATATCACAAACCACAGTTTGTGATAAAGTACTGCTGTTGTTCTGAAGCAGCCCTTTGATGCCTTCTCCTCTGAAAGCCTGCTTTGCCTGATTCTGACAGATAGATAAGGATTCTCTCAGGTACATCTTAAAACTCCAACCTTGCTAGCCTCCATTTCAACCTTGGCCTTAAGGCCTGTGTGCTTTTTGTAAATAGTATACACCTGCTGGCTGTGCTTTTCCCCATCCTCAATGACTGTTTTTCATTGTTTGTATCAATTCTATTTTAATAAAATAACTGACAAGCGGTACTTAAATCAGCAATGTTAGTATATATTTTCTATTTTCCCACATCTGATTTTCTTTCCTATATTTCTTGGCTTATTTAATGCCATGATTATATTTTGCTTTTTTCTTCACTACATTGCTTTCTATTATCTCTATTTCTTCTCTTAATGATTGTTCATATTCTAGCTACATATCTTTGAACCACTAAGTATGTTGGAAATATTGGACAACACAGCATTGCTGCCTGTTGGTTCTGGGCAGATGAGTTCTAGTGGGGCCTGAGCTGGTGGAAGAGCAGGATGCCTGAAGCACAGATGTCAGAGGCCACTGCTCTAGCTCATGGGGTTGAAGATTTTGGAAAGCTGAAAATGTGTTTTTTCAGGAGCAAGAGCTTGAGGAGTATAGTGCCTGGCACATGGTGCAAGTTCAACACATTGCTGAGTAAATAAGAAGTAAATGGGACAGATGTGTGGCCCCTGATTAAATAATAGCAAAAGAACCTTAATTTCCCTGGCTGTGTCTGGGTGTACTGTGAAAGTCCTTCTTTTCCAAAAAGCCTCTGAATTAAATGTTTCTATAAGAAAACAAACTAACAAATCAGAACCTCAACCTGCTCATAATCTACTTTCTATATTTCTAACTCAACTTATAGAAACAAGAACACATCAGATCAGAGAGCAACCTTGTAGTTACTTCTATCACAGTACAAATTAGGAAGAATCCCATAACATTGTTCAAATATTCATACTGATTTCATTTCCCATGAGAAGCTATGGGTTTTGTTGTCACCTGAGGGTCTCTGAATGTCTAAGTGCAGATCTGAGGGCTGGGAATGAGTCAGTTGTTGGAACTGATTGCTGCACAAATGGAATTCTAGTCAGAAAGTCCTTTCCTGTCCCATATTTTGTAGGATACTCTTTATCTTTTCTTTTAGTAGTTGCATAGTTTATGTTTCACACAGAGGCCTTTAATCCATTTAGAGCTGACTTTTCTGCATGGTGATAAATAAGGGTCTAATTTCTTTCTTTTACATATGGACATCCAGTTTTCTCAGCATCATTTGTTGAAGGTGCTGGTTTCTTTTCAGTGTGTGTTTTGGTGTTCCTTATGGTTCTAATTTGGGGGGAAATTTTGAGAAGTATTGGTTGTGGTTCTTTAAATGTCTTATAGAATTTAGCTGTGAATTCATCTGGACCTGGGCTTTTTTTAGTCAGCAGACGTTTTGTATTTGTTATGAGTCTTGAAGTCACTGATCTCTTCTTGGTTTAATTGTGGTGGTTTGGATGTGTCTAGAAATGTTTATTTCTTTTAGATTTTCAAATTTAAGTGAGTATAGTTTTTAAAGGATTCCTTATGCTTTTTTTCTGAATTTTTTAGTATGTTTTGTTATGCTTCCCCTATTCATATCTAATTTTATGCATTTGGGTCTCCTCTTTTGGTTAATCCAATTAAGGTTCTGTAAATCTTTCTGTTGTTGTTATTGTTTTTAAAAGCAACTCTAGATTTATTGATTCTTCATATTGTTTTGTAGCTATATTTCATTAATCCTATCTACTGGATTTGGGCTTATTTTTTCTTCTTTTTCTTCAGTGATCAACCCCAAATGAATGCAAATAACAGGTTGTGAACTGAACTCAGGAGAATAAATTATATATGTGTGGAAGAAGTGCTCATGAAGGATGAAGTCAAGAACTGGAGGAGGAAAAGGTTGAAAATAATGCAAATGTATGTGTACTAATGTATGAAATCTTCAAATTAAAAACAAGTCAATTAGCAGTCTTAAAATCCAGCTGAGCACTTAGAGAATCTAAACTTATGGAAAAAACTTGGAGAGCCACCTTTTTGTTGGTGTTGCTAATCCCTAACCAGAACCCATTTTCTTTTATTGCCAGCAGGAGCTGTAAACCACAAACATTTCTGCAACACTGTCATTAGGAGGTTTCAAGAAAACCACACACTTACAATAAATTACATTTTAAAGTTGTTTGTCCTGTTTCCTAGTGATTGGTTTGTTTTTAATTCTGTGCATTTAAGTATTATTCTTCTGGTCTACCTTCACTGGTCTTCCCAAGAATTCCAGCCTCATGATAAAGTAGCACTTGGAGAAAGAAGAGTTAATTTAATGGAAGTCAGAGAAGGAATGAGGCCAGGAAAGAGAGGAAGACACAAAAAGTCATACAAAAAGAAAGTGGGGAGGGAGCATACACCACTGTGTGGATGAAACAAATTCTGTAAAATAGGCACACTGTTACTTTGTCCCTACTGAAGTTAAAATATAAGTCCACAGAAGCCTAGGCATGTAGGAGAATGATCTTGTTTAAAGTCTCAAAAGAGCCCACAGCATCTGGATAGTGAAAAAGTAGCAAGATAAAGCCACTTTATGAAGAAGAGCTTCAGGGGCAACACTTGAAAAGATAAACAAGAAGTTTTTAAAAAATGGCACAACTAAAAATTATATAAATAAAATATAGTTGGCTCAAAAGAAAACAAGATTCAAGAGAAAAACTAGACATCTAGAAAAGAAGATATAAATCTACATATATAGCAATATATAAAACACCAAGAAAGACTCCAGTTAGATTCAAAGAATGTCGGACAGGCTGAGAATAAGTGCATGGCGACATATGGGTAAAGGAGACTCTTGTGGACACCAAGCCTGCAACACTGAGGAGGAAACATCCTGCAGCTTCTTGACAGAAGAGCTGTGGTGAGTCCCTGTCCCTAAACACACTCTTGACTTGAAGGGTGTGCTGTGTGGACTTAAGTTAGTGTCTTTTTAAATGATTCGTGTTCTCTCTCTCCTGCCTCCCTCATTAACTTCTGAAATTATAATAAAACCTCTTCCCCAGGGAAGACCTTTTCTCCACTCTCAGCATTGCCCTGTAGCTCTGTCAACCTGTAGCTCTGTCAATGGTTGGGACCTCCTGAGCTTTTCTGCCTTGCGTGTTGGCATGCCCATTGTTTCTGTGTTGTTTAGACAGCCATGCTTATGAGAATTCATGGATAATGTTTCTCTGACATTTCCAGGAGACACAATCACACCACAAACTTCCCCCTCTGGTTCTTACAGTTTTTTCCCAACCTCTCTTTTGCAATGATTCCTGAACCTTAGATCAATTGAACTGGGAACCACAGGATTTCTTGTTCCCTGTGTGTTAATCAGTTGTTGTTTTTTGTAATGTTTTCCATCTGTTGCAAAGGTAATTTTCTTTGATGAGGGGTGAGAACTACACTTACCTGTGGGTACAAGAATAAATATTTAAAATGCAGTTAGGAGTTATTCTGGTTTAGTAAAGTGGTAGTTGTAAATTTTCCCCCAAAATCTGTGACTTCACTAGCCCTGGGTAGTTGGCTAAATTTCCAGTACCAGCAATAGTTTCCGTCTTGTTTAATGATCCTTAGACTAATTGGAGAGTTGTTGGTCACTACGAAGAAATGCATGGCAATATTGCACCCTTAGGGTTATCATGTTACATTGGTCATGTTATGTATGGTCCATGGGTATCATAGCTGAATAGGACTGTTGTTTGCTTCCTTCCTTGGAAGCTTGCATGGTACCTTATGGTACCATGAGAGCTAGTCAGTCCTCAAAGAGGAAGCTTTCAGGTCAATTCCAAAATGCATGTGTGTCCTGTATCCAAAATGCATGGTGGCTTCAGCAACAGGGACTTGATCCCCATCCCTAGGAGGCAACAAGGCAGTAGTAATAGCCTATAATTTCAGGAAGGCTCTTGGGCAACTCTGACCAACAAGTCAAAAATGGCTTCTTAATACTGGTGTTTGGGCTTTTGTTAGTCTATGGCTCTTGCAGGGGACATTATCAGATGGAAAAATATTATTAAAAGTATATATGTATATTTATACAGTGACTACATATATTACTGGTATTTTAGCTAGTTAATAGTATGGTTCCTTATGAGTTTCTTTAGACAGTCTTACTGTTGTTTTACCAGCCTTCCTCCTTCTTCTGTATTTATCTCTCTCCCTGCTCCCTAATTAAAGCCCCCCTCTGTTTTTCCCATTTACTCCCTCAAATCACTTGTAATCTTGTTATTCTCCCCTCTGTTGTTCTCTCCACACTGGCCATTATCCCCTTTTACTTTTCTGGTTTCTGCAGATACTCTGTTATATAGCTGCATCTGCAGACTAGGAGCTAGAAACCACAAAGTCAGAGTCATTTGCTAATTTATCTCTGCCTCCTCCTCCATCATCTCCAACAGTCTCTCCTCTAATCTGATTGTTCAGCACAGCCAAGGACAACCTGCTCATGTCCTCCATGGAGACAATGCACAAGACTCTAGCTCCCCCATCTCTGGAGTTCTAGAGCCACACAGGACCTTCATCAAGTCTGTTGTGGGTCTGAGGCATAACTGCTCCCATTCTGCTACTGACCCACAGATCTGCTTGCACCAATGTCCAGCCCCTGTGTGGCCCATGGTGGCATCTCCTGTAGTTAGAGTTTTCCTACCTGGCCCAGAGTCAGGCAAATCTCTCTCACCCACCAGGCCCATAGACCTCAGTCCCAACCAAGTAAACACACAGAAACTTATATTGCTTACATACTGTAAGGCCATGGCAGGCTTCTTGCTATCTAGTTCTTATATCTTAGATTAACCCATTTCTGTTAGTCTATAAGTTGCCACGTGGTTCGTGGCTTACCAGTACCTTACATCTTTCTTGTCATGGCGGCGGCTGGCAATGTTTCTCTACCCAGCCTTCCACTTCCCATAATTCTTCTCCTCTTTATCCCGCCTACCTTATCCTTCCTGCCTGGCTACTGTCCAATTAGCACTTTATTTATTTTAACCAATCAGAGCAACACATTTGACATACAGAACATCCCATAGCAATCCCCTATACTGGGAGTTATGTCAACCTCTGTCTCTCTGAGAAAGCTCATGCCATAAACTACCCATGAGGGCAATAATGCAATCATAAACTATTTCATGTAAAATAATGTCATTTCAAAACCACAGAGCCAAAACTGGGTTTGAAACCTTATTATACCTATCGGCTAATGATAAGATAATCAGATTAAAAATGACTAGAGCCAAAAAAACTGACAGTTGACAAGTATGACTGAATTTTGAGTTGTTAAAAAGAAAACAATAAAATCTGTTTAGTTGAAAAGAGTTAAATATAAAAATGGTAAATGAAAGTTTTGTCAGTTTAAATTTGACATATTAAAATTATAATTATTAATTAAAATATCCATAAGCATAATTAATATTTAATGAAGTTATGAAAATACCAAAACTAAGCTTGATAGAAGCTAGAGCATAAATGGACAGCTTATAAAAATAGGAAGGATAAAATTAATGTGCTGAATATCCTTCCCAATAAATATAAAGAACTCAAGAAATTAAGCCTGTAAAAAGTGGAAGGAAATAATAATAAAATTGATGAGCAAAAAGCCAAAGTACATTTCAAGTGATCAATATAACTCTAGTGCACAGCCCCCTACACACACACACACACACACACACACACACACACACACACACACGAAGAAACTATAAAATTGTCATTTGTCAGCTGTCACAGCAATGATAGACATAATCAAGGATCATCAATGGACATCTCAACTACCCACTTGTCACACATGAGATTTTACAGTCCCTCTGATGAGATTCACCCCTGCTGGTGCTCATGTCCAGTGTCTTCACACAGGGACTGAAGGGTGCCCATGAATAAATAGCCCACAGTTACTGTGGATATCGCTCTGTGTAAATAAAGTTCTGATTGGCCAGTGGCCAGGCAGGAAGTATAGGCGGGACAAGAGAGTAGAGAATTCTGGGAAGTAGAAGACTGGAGAGAGACACCGCCAGCCGCTGCCATGAAAAGCAACATGTAAAGACACCGGTAAGCCACAAGCCATGTGGCAAAGTATAGACTAACAGAAATGGGTTAATTTAAGATAGAAAAGGTAGATAACAAGCACCCTGCCACAGCCATACAGTTTGTAAGCAATATAAGTTTTTGTGTGCTTTCTTGGTTGGGTCTGAGCGACTGTGGGACTGGCGGGTAAGAGAGATTTGTCCTGACTGGACCAGGCAGGAAAACTCTAACTACACACAGTCTCCCTACATGACAGTACTTTCTGAAGCTAGGCCACATAGTAGTTAGAGGTTATATCTTATTGCTTGTTCTGAGGGAAATCAGCTGACTTGTACATGGAGGAGAAGGATTGCGAACTGAAGATGATCCCAGGGCCAATTTGATGTCAGAAGACCTTCATAGCCAATAACTCTCAGCTCCTGAGCCACAAATACTGTGTGAGACAATTACTCATTCTTGAGGTATTGCACTTCAAGAAGTGGGTAACCTAATTCATGTGTATGGTCAGAAATGTACTACTTGGTATTTATAATACATATTAGTTAATTTTATAGTAGATAAATCTGCATTCACTAACAACCAAGTGATTTAATTAACATGATGAGAGTTGGGGCAGATTTAGCATCATGCCTTCTAGTCTGATATATTGTGATATTCCACATTATGTGTGTGTGTGTGTGTGTGTGTGTGTGTGTGTGTGTGTGTGAATCAAACAAGGAAGAGAGTTTAAACAAACTCAAAATATCAAGACCAAGGCAATCCTTGTCATAGTAATACATGACCCTGAACTGGACCTAAAGACAAAGAAAGCAAAAGGGAATGGCTTTCATTAAGAAAATCTGTATAATTTGAGTTAATCTTTGTTCTATTAGCAAAAAAAATTCTGATTGTGTAGCATAAGCTTTCCTACACAGGGATGGGACCACAGTTTGGGTGTTGAATATTTCCCAGGCCTATGTGTTAAAGAGACATTTTGAATATTTCCCAAGGCCTATGTCACTGGGAGGCACCACATAAAGCACTCTTAATCTTTAGTAGGCAGGCCTAATGGTTGGTCTTTCATTCACTTGTTGTGTCTCTCTGATGTGGACAGTAGGACCTAAGCCCCCTAACTTCCCCCTCCCTTCTGCTTGCCAGAAATGGGGTGATCATATCTTATAGTTAACACTGACTGTCAACTTGGAGGGGTGTAGAATCACCTAAGAGACAAAATTTTGGGTGTCACTGCTCTAGAGACAGTAGGACCTGGGGTAATGAAGCCAAAAAATGAAGCAGACTAGTCCCATGCAATAGCCAACTTTATTCAGAGCCCCAGACCATTTATACTCTGAGGGTTAAGAAAGTTCACATGAGTAAAGTTCTCACGAGTTCAAGCTGTATATAGTCACAGGGACGATCTACATGTGGCAAAATCATGCCTTTCCATAGAGGCATAAAGATAGAATTAAATAACAGCAGCAATCGATAATGAGTAATCTGCATCAGTAAACTCACTTTTATCCTCTACACTTGGGAGGAGCACGAAAACACAGTCCAAGAACAATTCCTTGTTTTGAAGAAACTGAGGTCACAAGACACTTGCCTTGTTTTTTTGTTTTGTTTTTTTGTTTGTTTGTTTTTTGTTTTGTTTTGTTTTGTTTTGTTTTTGGAGTGTTATCACAAGCACTCAGTCTTCTCACAGGACTCCATTCCTGGGCTGTGTTCTGACATCTGGGCATGTTAGTAAGGGGGTTTCTAGATTGACTTAAGTGAGGTGGGAAAACACACCCTGAATGTGAGTGGCACCAATTTGTGTACTGGAGTCCTGGACTGAGTGAAAAGGAGAAACTGGGAATAGACCAGTGTTCATCTGTCTCGGCTTCCCGACTGTGCAAAGCACCAGCTGCACCTAAGATCCCACTGTCATGACTTCCTTACCATGACGACTGTGTGCTGCATTTACAATGTTTCTGTTAATTTGGGATTAAGTTAATGGTTAAGGAGACACTGACTCACTGTGGAGCACATTCCAGAAAGAACTCTACATGCACCATGGAAACTTCTGAGTCAGACGGCAGGAAATTCACATCTAATAGCCCCTCTCAGGTTTTTGGATAAGTCGGTGTTTTACTGATACTTTTATGAAGTGAAGCTCTAACGTTTAGGAAATGAAGTAACACAACTCTGATGAGCAGCCCTAGCTCCAAATGCACAAAACCTGAGCTACTACAGTTAAAACCTGAACTGCATAGCTTCCCAAGGCAGCCCAGTATATGTCAAGTATCCTGGATCAAGGATCATGGGATGAGCACAGAAAGGGCTCCAGTGAGCACCAAGAAAGACAAAGTATTTATCAAATTAATTAATAATTAATTTGAATTTGATCAAAAGATACCCATGTTTATTTACCTGCAATATTTGAATTAATATCCATTCTATCAACTCTAACATGATGAATAACCAAATGCTTGTGTCTCCTTCAGATCAAGTGATGAATTTTGTAATTTAGGTAAAAGTCTCTTTAGACCTCTGATTTCTCAGACTGAACTCATGTGCTTTTCAAAATGCAACTTCAAATGAGTTACATGATCTCATACTTATGCTAGTTTTTTCCACAGACAAAAATTGCTTAATGTTCCTTGTCCACTCATCTAAGGCATGTATTTTATACTGGACAAGCATAAAGGGATGGTTGTAAGCCTCTATGTCCATGAACCAAAGCTGTAGAAATGCAGGCTGAGGCTAAATAAGACTGGGAAATCAGAGACCCCCTGCTCCTGTACCTCTGGGTCACAAACCCAGGGCTGCTCAGTGGCCAATTGTAAATGGATTGTTACATATTTGCTTGTCCATCATGGGCCATATGAAAACCACAAATTAGACTTCCCAGTTTCCCCAGCAGAGCAGCAGTAAAGCCAACATGAGCATCTCAGCATGCCTGCCTGTGAGTCATAGAGCTGGGGCATAAGACCTGAAAAAGGAGGAAAATACAGGTTTGCTTTTTACTCAGGTGTTGGCAGGGCCATTGGTGAGGGTGCCGGCAAGTACAGTTTTTTAGCCTAGACTAGTTTCTGCCACAGCTGCAGCCTGGGTTCAGGTCCTGAGCCATACTGAGAAGAAATGAAGTGTCCAACCACCAGACGAGTTTCACACAAGCGGTGTGCCCTGTATCCAGCCATACTAAAAAACAAGTTTTCCCCATCCTCCAACATTAACCTCCAGCAAAAACAAATATGTCAAATATGTTTTTTCCCAACTTTTACATCGAAACATCTTCAAACTCAGAACAACAATTATCATTTTGGTAGCTTGGCCAAATACCACGCCAGGTACATCCTGTCTTTACAAAACCAAGGGTGATAAACATAGGCACACATATTTTTTAGAATGCTATTGTTCAAAACTTATTTACAGAAATAGGGGTGATCTGTCTCTGATCCTATCCTGTCAGCACAGAATTGGAATACCTCTCAAGGTCTGAAGTAACAGCTGATGTCCCCAGACAAGAAACCTGAGAAGCATCAGCTCCCAAAGAAGTTTAGGGGAAGATATTTAAGCAAAAAAATGGGGCTTCCTGGAATGATCATATCTGTCCCATGCATGATTGACAAAATAATACTAAAACTACCAAGAGAATCATCAATTTTTCAAGAGAGAAGAGAGTTTACAGGCCGTGCGGTCCCAGCAGTATCCTGTGCTGACCAGAAGTCCACTGGTCCTTGCCAAATGAGACTGTCCCCATGGGCTTTTGCCTTATCCGGAGATCCATTGGACAACCACTCATATATTGGTTTAATACTAGGCTGAAAGGTTCCCAACAAGTTTCCAGTTACAATTTATACTAGGATGGTGTGACTCTATAAAACCCAATATTGCTTTTATATTTTTTAAACTATTTTTATTTTATAATTAACTAAATTTCACATATCAGCCACCGATTCCCCTGTCCTCTCTCCTCCCACCCCCGAGCTCTCTCCCTCAACCTAGCCCCCATTCCCACCTCCTCCAAGGCAAGGTCTTCCCAGGGAGTCAGCCCAGCCCAGCCCAGCCTGGTAGACTCAGCCAAGGCAGGTCCAGTCCCATCCTCCCTACACCAAGGCTTTGCTTTTACATTTCTTTTTAAACAAACCTGATATGAGAAACTCTTAACGGAAACTGGTGACAAAGCTGGAGCCCTTTTGGAAAATGTGGGAGGTAAGATGGAATCAGAGACCCAGCCCTGTACATCAGAAGGAGCCCTCACAGTGACTGGGGACTAGGGCCTAAGGAGATACCAAGAGAGGAGCACACAGGAACGGAGACCCCTGAGGTTGAAGGACTTAGTACTTTAGTATGCTTTCTTTTTCCAGAAAGTGGGTCCTGAGGGCTGCCGGGCTAGGTCATGGTGTGGAGATCCGCAAAGACCAAGGGGATCCAAAGCTGTTGTCGGGGCTAAGTATTACCACACTCAGAATCTGAGGAGCTTTGCCAGTGGAGATGGTCACCAAGCGTCTGTAAGTTCTACTGAGGGTATCACCAGAATCCACTGGGAACAGCGTCCTAGTCTCCAATGGTCCAGGTGCCCTCTTAAGCCTTCCAGCCCTAAGGGAAGTAGGCTTCTGACCCTGCCTCAGCTCTGCACTTTACCGGCCCTGGTGGGGAAGTGATGGTCCCTGTAAGGAGGTGAGATCCCCACTTGCGGCTCTCACAATCCAGTCCTGCCTGCACTGCACTGGTTGGAGGTGGAAGGGCAGAGCTGATGGGCCGGGTTACCGGGCATAAGGCGGGGCTTGATGGTAATGGGCGGAGCTTGGTGGGCGGAGAGCAGGGTAGTAGGGGCCGGGCTGCTGGAAGGTGGGCGGGGTTCCGTGCCTGCCCTGATTGCTAGCGCAGTGGCTGCTGGCTCCGTCTGCCCCAGCCCATCCAGAGAGGGGCGCGGGCGCCGTGCAGGCGCTGGACTTGGGAGCTCCGGAGCCCGAAGCGCGCGCCTAGCCGCGTGGGCGGCGATGAGCGCCGAGGGATCGCAGTCCCTGGCCGCCCCCCGCGGGCGTCCTAGTCACCTACTGGTGCCCGCGCGGGTGAGTGGGGTCCCCTGGAGACCCTCTTCTGCCTCCCCTGACTCCCTTTGGTCCCCCTGTTTCCCCTCTTCTCCCAGCGCCCCCTCCTTTCTTCGCGTCCTTGTGTTCCCCCTATCCGGGTGGCTCTTGTGGGCGGGGGTTGGCGCTGGGCCCTGGGCACAGTGGACATCACTAGCCCCTGGGCACTGCAACCTCGTCTTCCTTACATCACAGCTACCAGCATGCAGTGTTTGATTTTCTTATCTTGAACATCTGGGTCATGGGGCACAGGTGCTTTCCTTTACTGCGTGGTAACTATGGTCATCCAGAGCATGGGGTCTGGGCTTTGCCCAGCATTTCTTCCGAGGAATGGTCCTTCCTGCTCTAAGCAGGGGCTTTTGCAGCAATTCGGACACTATGCAGGGGTTCTTACTGTCCCCTTGATGGGGTGTGGTGCCAATTGCCTCTACCTATCCCTTGGGCCACCAGCTCAGGACCTCCAGAAACCAGGGGGACGCTGATGGGCCAACTTTTTAGAGTATTTTAGCTCCTATCCCCTGCACCCCATCCTTATAATAATAATTTTTTTTAAAAAAAGACAAAAACAAAACAAACAAAACAAACAAACAAAACCTATTGATTGACAAAACCCAGAATTGTTGGCTTAAAGAAAAACGGAAAGTTCTTGGAAACCTTCAAGTTGCCACCCACACAACACAACCGAGTGTTCTGGAAAGGGTGCAAGACAGCAGCTGTTTATCACGGCCTTAGGAAGCTGTGTGCCTGTGTCCTGGGGTGAAGTCACACCTCCTCTTTAACTTTGCTCAAGAGCCCAAGCCCTCAGCATTACAGGAGATGGAGGTCCCTTTAGGGTAACAAAAGTCTGAAACTGCAGACTGGAGTGGCTGCAGGTGCCCAGCCTTCTGAAATAGGTAGTGCCCAGTGGTATGTTTAATGTGTTGAGACCAATGTATTTGCTTGGCAAGTTGTACCATTCTAGCGGTTCCCTGGACTTCTTCAACGTTTTTTGGTGGAGTGTGATGGGGTTTTGTTGTTTTGCTTTTTAATACTTTATAATATGAATAGTTACCTAACTACAGCAGACTCAAACCTTAGAAAATACACTTGGATTACCGGAAATAGTAGAAAGCAAGTGCAGAAGCTCATGAGTTGCTAGCTTTCTTTTGTATTATTCTCGGGACTTTAATAGGGAGGCCTCCCACGGTGCATTTTGGGAAGTATTCTTGCAACAAGTCTTGTTAGTAACTCCTGTAATTAGAGGAAGAATTGAAGTGGTTTGTTCTACTTTGAACCTACCCATGAGTTTGGGCAGACTTCAGTTTTAAGTGCATGTTGTTACCTGGAAGGCTTCAAATAGGCTCACTGAACTCCATGTCAGTCACTAAGTTGCTGGACAGTACAAGACCTGCTCAGTGCCTCGGGTGTAACAGCAGCCTTGATGATGTGAAATGGCCCATCAGAACTGTCCTTGAAGGAAACTTTTGCCAACATTGTGGCCATGCATTTCAGTAATATGCAGAATATACCTGAGATTTACTGTGGTGCGGTGCTAAGTCGTAAAGAGTGAGGCTCCAGTTCTTCTTCAAAGTAAATCTGCCAAATTTGACATTTACACAATCTCAGCATCCCAACATTGTGTCGACTGTCTTCCTGTTGTAGCATTTGAACCTTCGGTGGGTGGTATTTCCTTGTTAATCATTGGAGCATAGTCATCGAAAAACTCCTCAGTTTCTTAGCAATTACTATGCATAACATTACAGAGCTTGCAATACCCAGCGATGCAATCATTTACGGTAACAGAACTTAGTGCATCTACTTAGAAAAAATAGTTATAAAACAAAGATGGTACTGAATCTATTGTATTCCTACTTTTAATTTTTTGTCTGAAGTCAAAAGTTTAACATATTCTTTATAATGGCTGCTTGAGTCATGCCAACTGGGTTGGGTTTGGTGTCTTACACAATTTTCTAAGTTAGGTCAGTTCATGAAGTTCTGTTTTGAGGATCTGCCATCTCATTGATTGAGAGTCTGCAATTCTAAGCAGGACTTGAGTTTTCTGAGTGTATTCTGTTTTTAAGTGGTCATTCTTCAATCCACAACAGTGTGAGCTGGTAAACTGCAGTTTCATAGGATGACGTGCCCTGCCCATGGGAAGGTGCGCTTATTAATGTTAACACTTAGCCATTTTTCGAGTGCTGCCATTGCTGCAGGATGAATTAGGCAGGCACTGGAGGATCCACTCGTTTCCTGCTGTTGTTATGTGTCCTTCCTTCTTTAAGACACGTTTGATCTCACCTATGGAATTTCTTTTGGTGCCTGTGATATCATAGAGCAAATCCATGTATTTTAAAATGGGGTATTACCTGGTTTTACCAGGAGACATGTCTCATAGTGGACATTTGAACAGGACCTAATTTGAAAAACTGTTTACTTGTCAAAAATATCAGAAATTAAATTTTATCTTTTTTGAAATATGTGTGACAACCTATTATATCTACATAGTTATCAGTTTTAATATAGACATATTTTCCAAGGCAACTCACACGACCATCTTTAGAGAGGCTGGAGGAGGTAGCATTGCAGCTCGGAATGAAAGGGAAGCTGTTGCACCAGAGTCTTCCTTATTAAATGGTTACATTCTCTGGAGCCTGGTTTTGTGCTCTGCTGTGAGCATAGGTAATTAATTACATCAGGTAGGGTGAGTGACAGTTAAGAAGGCTCTCCCCTTTCTTCCTGCTCCCTGTGCCATGCTGTGCTGGCACCCAGGGGGTGCACTGGACTTACAGTCTGAAGATGGACTCACTGATTGGCCTTGGAGAAAACTAGCAACCCCAGCCTGGGAAGTCCATGTACCCTTCTCACCTGTAAACTCTCCAGAGCAATTCTTCTGGTCACTTGGATTCTAATACCAATCACCCTTAGCAATTACTTGTCATTAAAAATTACAGTTTCCATATAATCAGTGTCGTGCAGCATGATGTTACAATATATGCATACATTATGCATACATTTAAGTGGTATGATCTCAGAAACTGGCTATTTAGTTAGACTGAGAATTTTGATTGCATAAAATGAAATAAAGAAGGTTTTAAAAGTTCTTCTGGGGAAAAGACAATAATTTCATGGAAAAGGCATTTGGGTTTTTACTGGTGAGCTCTTCCCCTGAGGTCCAATGAGCCCATGACCGGGATTGGAAAACTTGCATTGTTTTCTGCCAACGGGAGGTGGTGCTGTCTGCTAGGCCTCACTGGAGTCCCATTCAGACCCTGGAAGCAAGCCGGCTTATCCCTTCTATTTCTGCACTAAGCTCCCCTTGCTGACTTGATCCCCACTCGCGGACATTCCTGGCTTCCTCTGGGAGCATCTGCTGTTGTTCTTCTCTACCCCCAAGGACACACAGGGCATCTTTGCAATCCTATCCTGCTGGTGACAATGACTTCTAACACTACCATCCGGCACGCTTCAACACATACTATTAAAAAGTGCTGCAAGGATTTGAGATTCTTTTTCAGTTTGAATGTCCTTGTTAAATATTTCTTTTCAGATCTGGTATTATTATTCATCCGTTACATTTTTATTAGGCAAATAATTAAGATTTAAGGAAAATGACTATGCCTTTTAGCTTATTTAAGGCTGTAATTGCAAAGTTATAAAAATGTCAGGTTATATTTTTAACACATAAGGTATTCTAATTTCAGAGACTACTTACTTCAAAATTGCTGAATTTTCATTCTGTTTAACCTGTTTTATCTCCTTTATCTTTACTTGCCTAAAACATTATCTGTCTTATTATTTACAGTAATTTTTTAATTGTAGAAGAATGATGCTGATTGTAAACTGTAGCATTTTGACTTTCCCAGCTGGGGTAGGCACCCAAAGCCATTTGACATTTGGAGAGATCCCACTTGACTGCAGCGCGCACACGCACACACACACATACACACACACACACACACACACACACACACACACACACACACACACGCGCGCGCGCGCACACACACACACACACACACACACACACACGCATGACATTGCACGCTCATTGACTTCCATGTTGTGGATTTATTTCTCTCACCACTGTCCTTGGACCCCAACTCCAGGAACAAATGTACAACTTACTCTAGACAGTAGTAAAGTCACTTATGCACTGACCAATGAAAAATAAATGTATCTATTTTTATTTTAATTGAAATAAGTGGGTGGTAAATCACATGGCACAGTTGAATTCCTTTCCTAGGACTGATCCTATCAGGCAGAGATTTAAATGATAGTACTTCATAAAAGGTAAAATATAACCACAGTATCACACCCAGTTCCACAATAAAACTTTGATTTTACCATTGAAATATTTAGGAAAAACAGTCCATATTTGTGGTATGGTATAATTGCCAATAGTTCCAATAAGACTTATGTTAGTTTCCGTGGGAAACAAAAATTTTGCATCTAGGACAATTCCCTCACTATTGGCTGACTCAGCTTTTAGAAGTTGAGCAAAAAATTCCTCCTCCTCATGCCCTTTCCAAGATGAGGTAAAGGAGAGGGAGTGGGCCACCCCCAACTTGTATCCCCGATTCTGTGATTCTTTCTGCAGTGGCAAGAGGTATTGTGCTGTGCTCCATTTGCTGAGCATGCTCTCTGCCCCACTGAGGACAGGGTTGACCATCGCCCCAATCCCAGAAGTCTCAAGGCAACTTCGAAGCTTCTCAGCTTCAGGGCATGTTGTTGACTGCTTCTCTTTCTGTCCCTCTAATAGGGTGACTGCCCCAATTTTGTTTTCACATTAGGGTATATGGGATGGCCACTGGAAGCTATCCCATATATTTTGCATTATTTCTTGCTGGCCTGGTCTTGGGCCTTCCTGAATTATGCCACTATTACATTCTGTGGACCCCAAAGCTGTCTACAGTCCCTCTGATTGGACCAGCTCTGCTTGAGGGTTCACAGAAAATATCTTAAAGGCTTACCTTCTACTACTATAACTCTGGACTGGGTTTCCTCTCTGATGTTGACATGTCTGAGCATCACATAGAATCAACCACAAGCCTATGTTGACTATTGAGACTGGGCCCACTGAACTTCTGGACTCTACGTTTTCCAACTTTTCTTGGGTAGTTTCATTTTCTGAACAGTTATTCTAGCCTGCTCTTCCTCTAGCTTCCCTATCACTGGCTCATTATAGTTTCTGTCTCAGCCAGGACCTCCCACCAGCATCCACTGATGTCTGTATGCTCTGCCCACATGCTGCCATGTGCCATCCTTAAGAGCAGTGTGCCTGTGTCTAACCTCTAGGAAGGGATAGCCCCAGCTATGATAGCAATATTATCTCTAAATGAGTAGAAATTATGCCCTTTTTCTTAGGGAGAGGCAAGCCTGGGGTATCACTTATACTCCCAGGTACCAGAGCCAGTTAATTCCATTGTGTTTATTCATAGCAGTGACTGCTATGAATGAGAGGAAAAAGCTCCATTTCTGATTCTTGCTCATTTATTTAACTTTTAGCTTATTTGTGCTTCAATAGAATTATGCCATTTTTATTTTATAGCAGCTAAATTTTAATTTTACATATTAGTATAACTGTTAATAGTTAAATGTAATTTATTCTGTTCCCAATGCTGGAGATTGTCTTAGTGATTTCTTCAGGTAATTATGCTTTTCCAAATGGCTCTATCAGTTTGACTTTTTGCACTGTAATTACCTGGAGTGTTCATTATGTCCCTAGTGATGAGAAATTACTTTTCCTACCTTAAATCTGGGGTGTTCAGAATCCACAGGGGCCAGAAATAGCCTATTGAGAAGCACATGCTGGTGTTGACATGGGTTACATTCTCATTTATTTCTAGTTTTTGGGAGATGTGCCATCTTATTAATAGTTAAACACACACCCTGTATTTGGTACCACTGTGTCTGTTTTCACCAAGCATTGTCTTTTGGCGGACACTGGAGATTTCAGAAGGTCATGCTACCTTCTTGTAATATTACTTGTTTCATAGTAGGAGTTCAATTATAGCTTTAAAAAAAAGGGTTGTGTTTGCAACAAGATAGGTACTATCTTTTCCTTGTGCCATCAGAAAAATGGCTATGGTGCTTCTGTGCATTGAGAGAAGGATGGAGAGTGTGCATGGTGAGCAACACCACCACAGGCTCTGGAGGATGAAACTTTATGGTGCTGAAGAGAATGCCACTTAGAAAATGCTGTATGATTGATTGCGACTGTGACCACATGCACACATGTATGACTTACAGGACACAACTGAGCTACTCAGGATCCACTCACTATGCTGGGAACTAGAGATACCGGTGCAATGGGATGCAGATCCAGGTCTGTGTGGGGACCCTGTCTGACTCCAAGTTTGCATTTATCATTGTTGTTTTAGGACACTGCTTCACCACATAGCCAAGGATGACTTTAAACATCTGATTTGCTTGCTTTCCCTCCCAAGTGTTAGGGTTATAGGTGTATGCCATTGTATTCAGCTTCCCATAAGACTGAAGTTCTAAATGAGCAGATTCCTTGTCTGTAGTTGTGACTAGTATAACCAGGGATACATGCAGAGTCCATTGAGAGAGGTCTGCATTTGAAGAATGGAAACACAGAAGCTGTGCACATTTTATGACTACTGTGAGGGGGCGTTTTATGACACAGGAGTGTATCCTTTAACCAGGTTAGTGATTACATTGATCAAGGGGGCATAGAGGGAGGGGCTCTGCCCCTTTGGTAGCTTCTTTTGTTTGGGTTGAGGAGTCTGTGAGCCAGTCAATAACCTGAGAACCAGAAGTAAAGGAACAGCTGGTGTGAGAGTAGAGAGGGAGAGAAGAGAAGGCTGTAGAGGATGCAGAGACTTGCCTGCTCAGCCTCAGGGGCAGGGATAGATTGGCTTGCTTGTGTGCAGCATGTTCCATACAGGTACACTTGTATCACACATTCAAGTTACACATGTATGCTATACCTGTATGTACCACACATGCATACTTCAAATAATTGTACATGCCACACATGTGTATACAATATACATGTTATGTACATGGACACAACATGTATACATGTATACACATTATACATATGCATATAACAGATACATTTTTTGTATCTGTGCATGTACATAGCACATACACCTGTATATCTGCACAAGTATATGTTTATCAACATTCATATAGGTTATGTACATACACAGCACAGAGAGCACTCATATACACTGCACACATGCTTGAAACTCAGCACACACATGTAGGTAACACAGGGATGGAGAACACAAATGTTTACTCAACACATTTACCCATGTACTATGCAGAGCACATATGTGTACACAGTATATCTGTCTCTGTGGAGTTGGGGCTATTAGAGTTAACGTTTCTATTTCCCTTGAATATCAATAGTGGAAGAGATTCAGAGTCATAGTGCTTGCTCAGAAAGACAGGGAACTTTAGAAGATGGTACAGGTACATTTTTGAATGTACATTGCAGTTTTGAAAACCTAGAACCATCACTGTTTCTGCTGAAGTCTGCTGGGTTCTGACAAACTGAGGTAGGTTTCCCCATTGAGGGCTTCTTTGACAAAATATTCAGTGTATCTGGGAAGCCTTCAGCTCTGCTACTTCCATATGGAATAGAATTGTGGTCCCCTAAACTTAAAGCCACATCTGCATTTGTGCAGTCATGGAAGTGTACGTAGGTAATATTGCCTTATGCAGAGAGTGTGACTGAGATATTTCTTTATAAACTTTAAGTGTTAACTGACAAAATGTGTGTACAGTGTATACAGTGTGACTTTCAATCTTCATCATATGGATACCATGTGTACTAACTACAATACCAAATCACTGAACACACATCACCTCCTATTTTTACCATTTGTGTATGTGAACATGTATTTGTGTAGCCAGGGCACTTAAGGTATGTATGTGTCCTCTCAGCACATTTCAAGTTGCACACAGCCTGTTTGCTCCAGCCAGTGTCTCCCCAGTTCTCTCCTCCAGCTGTTGGCACCCACCCTTTCTCCCTCTGCTTCTCCAGCTGTTCCTGCTCCACAGGTGTGTGAGTCCACAGGCTTTCCTCTAAGCTAGGCATTCTGAGAGGACCCACTCAGGAATGGGCTGAGTGGCATTTAATAGGGGACGTGGACGCTGGTGCTAGGAAGAGGGGAGCCTGAGGACTTGGGAGGCCACACCGAAGCAGAGAGGAATATGAGAATGGAGCTGTGAGTTTTGCAGTGCTGAAAAAGGGAGGAAGGATCCTCTATAAAAGAGCTAAGGAGTTTGATCTTGAACTTCTGAATACAGAACTATGAAAAAAAAAAGAGATTTGGTGGTTGTTGGAAATATTGTCACAGTAACACTAACTACACACATCATCTTTGGTAAGGAATACCCTCCCCCACCCCCACTCCCATACACGTACACAAAACAGGAACATGTGTTTTCAATGATATACATGCCTGTACTAGTTGGTTTTATGTGTCAACACAAGAGAGAGTCATCAGATAGGAAGGAGCCTCAGTTGAGAAAATGCCTCCATGAGATTCAGCTGAAGGGCATTTTCTCAATTAGTGATCAATGAGGGGAAGACCCAGTCCATGGTGGGTGGTGCCATCCCTAGGCTGGTGGTCCTGGCTTCTATAAGAAAGCAGGCTGAGCAAGCCAGGAGAAGCAAAGTAAGCAGTATTCCTCCAAGCCCTCTGCATCAGCTCCTGCCTCTAGGTTCCAGTCCCGATTGAGTTCCTTTCTGACTTCCTCCAGTGATTGACTATGATCTGGAAGTGTAAGCCAGATAAACCCTTTCCTCCCCAACTTGCTCTTTGGTCATTGTGTGTCATCGCGTGTCATTGCAGCAGTAGAATTCCTAACTAACACAATGTCTTCGGTTGCCTTTGAACAACAGACACCTCTTCGGAAAGCCATTAGAAGTATTACATAGTTGCAAGGTATACCCAGTGCTATGCTCTGAGAACTCTTTGCAGAGAGCTTCATGATTTTAGTTAGTGCCAGCCCTTCAGGTGGGCGTGGTTGAGGCTTGCCACTTACAAATCAAATAAGGACAAAATGTCCTTGACTGTCCAGGCAGCAGCTGCATCAGCAGGAGTCTGGCTACAGAAGGCCCCTCCACATCCTGTGTACACCTGAGAGAAATGATACTAAATAGGATAGTTTCTATTAGCCAGGATCAAAAAGAATAAGAAGATCAGAAACCAGCCTTTGGGTTTGAATTATCCACACATTCTCATGCTTGAATGCTTGTTTCCAGTGACTGATGGTATTTGGGGAGGGGCTGGGAAGCCCCTAGGAAATGGACTCCAGATGAAGGGGAGGGTGTTTGAAGGGGATACTCACTCCTGAATCCAACATAGTTCTGTCTGCTTCTTGCTTCATTCTGCCATTTATAGCAACTGTCTCATACTCCCACTGTTAAGGCTGGCCCACTTTGTGTTCACTGCCGTGATGAATGCAATCCTCTGAAACAGTGAGCCAGAACAAAGATTCCCCAGTCACACAAAAGTGATGAAGTCAGTCACTTGTTTTCACTCTGGCTCACTACCACAGACTGCAGACAGCTGGTAGGTCAGGGAAGGTGGCCACTGGTGCACAGAAAACATGTGCGAGGCCTTGGGAGGGCATATAAAAAAGCTGAGTGCTGGTAGAATTTTATGAAAAAGCAACCATATGAATGTAAGAAATATGAATGACACTTCAAGCTCTAGGATGGTGGCTGTCAATTTTGAGGAGGATTTTCCCTCTTGAGTTTACTCAAAAATGTGTTTCTAGTATGCTTCTACAATATGGAAAAGTGAAACTGATAAAAAATATTTTATAATTCAGTTTATAGTAACAAAATAGTTGGTATAATACATTTGTAAAATAGAACATCATCTTGGAGAGTCTTTTATTCTACATTAAGCTTCTATTTATAAAGTATTTTGCTGCTTATTTTATTTATTTATTTTGGTTTTGTTGGGGTGGAGTTTCAAGCCTCACTATGTGACCCAGGCTGGCCTTGAACTTGAGACATTCCTGTCTCAGACTCCCCAAAGTGGGGCTTACCAGGAGAGCAGTGCCAGGCGTGGCCCTTCATACAGGTTATCTTTTACTTTGTATTTCTTGGTGGTTATAACTACAGAGAGCAGTATTTTCATGTGAAAATGGCATGTTAAAAGTTTTATAAAGATGTGACATTTCTTTGAAGCTGAATTGGCTTAGCTTTTGTAAATTTCCTGTAATTGCTTTAGAAGAAAAAAATCTAAAGTCAACACTGTCTAAATTGGTGTTTAGGATTTGAAATGCGGTAGAAACTGATTTATAACTCAGAAAGGTTATAATGTAAAAAAAATGTATTTTAAAAATAAATCTGTTCATTTAAAACCCAGAGAGATATGAAAAAGTACTGTAAACTTCCCAAATTGTTTTTATTTGAACTCTCTTAAAGCTAGAAAAATGTACAGTTTCTTAAATCTTAAAAGTATTTTGCTATTAATGTAGTTGTGATGTCAAATGTGCATAATTGACACTTGGGATTTAAAGATAACAAAATACTTTAAGATTGGAGAAATTGATTCCAATTCAGAGACTGCTAATAACCAATGATAATGAAATGATTATACACACATAGGCTGGCCCTCTCTTCTGCATACAAAATGGGTTGTTCTTTCTAGCAAAGGAAATAATAGGAAGAGCATCTAATACTGTATTAAGGATGTTCATTACTCAGATTTAATGATAAAAAATAATTTCTAGGGCTGGCCTGGTGGAATTAGCCTGTAATCCCAGCAATTTAGGAGGCAAGCGGAGGAGGGTTGCAAAGTTCAAGGGCAGCCTGGGCAACATAGTACAACCCCATCTCAACGTAAAAAGTAAAAAGGAGTCTAAGGATAATAGGTGAGTAATAGGGTACTTTGCCTAGACGAGGGGAGTCTCTCGGTTCTATCCCAGTCTGCAAATAAATAAATAAGAATAAAGCATTTTTAGGTTGGGCTATGTTACAACCCAGAAACATCCTTTGGTGTGAAGATATACCATGCTATTATGTTAAAAAATAATCACAATGGTGGATGAGGATAAGTGATATATGCATGTTGGGGTGGGGGGGGATGAGATGGCAAAATTGTCTGATTAGGGTAAAATACAGATCTTCCTGAAGTGATTGCCTCTGAGCAAGGGTACTTCTCTGTGACCTATGTAATTATTCTCACATAGGAGTGGCCAGGCCTGGCCCAGGTCTCTGAAAATTCTGAGTACCTTGGGTATTTCAGTTATTCCTTTCCAGCACTTCTGCCAAATTCTCTCTTAACTTTAGAGAAGCTTGCTTTCTTATTAATGTAGGAGCAAATACTTCTAGGTTGGCATTTTGTTGTTCAGAAAGAAAGAAGATAGGGTGTAGGGTAGTTTACTCAGAAGCTCCTGTGTGGGTGCTCTAGGATTAACTGTTGACTGTTGTGTGAAGCCCTTGGGTTGAGAAGGAAGAAGAATAAGATGGCAGGTAGGGTCCATGCAGAAGCAATGTGAAGATGGCCAGGCCAACTGACCTGGCTGGAGGCTGCTCTGAGAACTGCTATTCTGGGTAGAGTCCAGGACTCCAGCCAGTGCTGCAAGCTGTGTTTTTGTGCCACCCTCTGTGGTCTTCAAGCTTCTGAGGTCTGTGTGGGTAGTACATAACAGTACCTCAATATAGAATGTGTATGAAATGTAGAAAAGCACTGGGAAGAAAGAGTTCCTAAACTCCCTTTACTTAGGTTGGCTGGGACACAAAGCAGTTCCTAATATCTATGCATGTTCATCTGTTTTTATAAGCTGGGATCATTTTATTAAAGTATATCTTAGTTGTTTCCTGTTTAGATTATTTTGGTTTATTTCTCCCAAATACTTATAATTTATGGAGTAATAATTAGCCATTTTCTGTATCACACATGGGATAACTAATCCCTCTTTGATAAACTGATCTCCTTATAGATTAACTGACCTACACCTGTGTTAACTGATCCACAGTAGGGTTAAGTGATCTTCTCTCCAATTAACTGAGCCACTCTAGGCTTACTTATTCCACGTAAGAGTTAATTTTCAGAGTGAGTTTTGGAAGGGATTTTCAGAACAACCCTTGTTCTGTATTGACACAGGACATTCTGATGCTTTCCCTACTGAGTAGTGAAGACCCAGGTTTGTCTAAAAAATAACTTCCAGAAAATGGCTTCTCTAGTCCTGCTAACATTTTCATAATACATTGGTGAACTTTGAGAACACCACGGGAAATGGTGTTTGGGTGGTGTCTACTCTATGCCTTGGGTCATGGATTTCACACTGTACTTACCCTCAATAATATCTGGTTACAACCTGTATTTTGCTTTGTTACTAGCTTCTGTTTGTGTGACTTTGAGCTGAGCAGTTCAGGCCAGATAGTGCTGACCTGAGGCTGAGTACTCAGACTGACCTCAGCTCATGTCACACACACACACACACACACACACACACACACACACACACACACATTTATTGCCCATGTGTCTATGAATCTACAAATATGTGACTGGTAGAAACTCACAATGTCCTGGGGACTCCTGTCTCTGGCAATGTCCAATTGGAAGCCCTGACTATTTACAATCCCTAGTGTGAGTCAGGTTGCATATGCTGCTGCCTGGTTTCATTTTGGAGGTTTCTCAAGATGGTAACATCAGTCTCAAGGTGCCCTTCAGTTGCACTCAGAAATGGAATGGTGCATGTGTGGCAGCAGAAAGGAATAGCCATCTTCAATAGTCTGTCTCAGTGTCCCTCAATGATTCAACAATGCTCATAGTTATACCTACTCTACTCAGCTCTAATAAACGCTGTAGTAATTTTAAATAGAATTGATCATGGTAACCTACAGGAATTTTTCTTTTCTTTTTTCTTTCGTTCTTTTTTTTTTTTGAGACAGGTTTTCTCTGTGTAGTTTTGGTACTTGTGCTGGATCTTGCTCTGTACACCAGACTGGCCTTGAACTCACAGAGATCCGCCTGCCTCTGCCTCCCGAGTGCTGGGATCAAAGGCGTGTGCCACTGCCACTCGGTAGTGCCTCACTTTCTGTTAGTTTGCTGCTATTGCTGGAATTTCTAGAGTGATAAGTAATTGTGGCATGCAAAAAGGAAATTATCGTGTTGTTAGTACTCTTGAATGAACTAGAATGGAGTTTTATGTTCTCAACTACTTCAGATATCTGTGTTTTATTTGTTTTCCATTCTCATTTCTTTACCTCATGATTCTGGCTTCAGTGGCTATTTCTCACCTCTTAATCAGGCTTATGGGTTATAGCCTGTCCCAGATCTGCTTAAGGTGTCTACTCCCTGATTTCTTGTAAGATAGAATAATCAGTAGTCTCCTGCTCCCATTGCCACAACTATGAGTCCCTTTCCACACAGTGTCTTCTTTGGCATGATGGACTGAACTTTCTCAAACCTACAACTCAATTGAATCCTTATCTTGTTTCTCTCACAGAGGCAAGAAAAGTAACTAAGGAAACTACTGGAATTTGGTTTGTAACCATGACTCTGTGTGATGTTTCCTCACTCAGTGAGAGATTAGCATATAGAATTCTGAGCTACAACTTCCTGAAGATCCGACCCCCTGGCACTTCTTTTCCTTGTTCCTGAGTTTTAGGTGTGGTCACTCTGTTTCCTAGGGGTTGTGTCATTTTGAGTTCAGTTTGCCTTGTTCTGCATGCGTGCACATTCCCAAGGAAGCAGCGTAGATCAGTGGTGGTTGTTCAGAGTGGAGCTGCCATCCAGTGTTGGGAGTAGCAGAGGCTGAGCTTGGCCAGCTAAGTGTGGTAGAGGATCATTTCCTCAATGTAGAGAAGCCCTGGCTCTGAGGGGCAGTTGGGGCACACTGCTGCCTTGTAGCTTTGACTTGTCCCTGTTCCACTTAGTCATGATCTGTTCAACTGCATTGCCCTGAGTTGTAAAAGAGTAAGGTTTAGGCGCTGGCTCCCTGGAAATGGCATCAGCCTCCCCAATAGAAATAATAAGTTGAGATGAGTGTCTTACCTATGGCACAAAGCAGAGGTTCTGTCTCTCTTGGGTAGAAAGGTTGTGTTCTTTCAATTACTTACAATGCTAAGTAATGAAGCCAAGTAAAGAAAAGCAGATAATTATATGAAAGAGACAGGAGGAGCCTTATCCTCACCTCTGATCCAATTGGGGAGAGGTGTATAAATTAGAAAACTAAAAGTTTTGCAACAAAAGAAAAATGAGAAAAGAGAATGTTAAAAGAGAATAAGCACATTTTCCAATAAGCAAGAGTCTTGTTCTGACCTGGTCGTTGGCCTAACTCCTTCAGGAGTTGGAGATTTGGGAGAAGAGAGACAGATGAATGTTGATGATTTTGGCTTTGAACATGATTCTTATTCTCTTGTTATTATAAAACTGAGTTGAGTTCCTGGTTCATGTCACTTTTTTTGATCTCAGAGATTTTGATGTTGCAACTTTTACCACTCTGTGTTTTGAGATTTTTAAAACACCCACAGATAGACTTCATTATTTGAGAAATGTTCAACATTAACATGAATCTAAACTTCTTTTTCTTTATAAAGTAAGCACTATTGAAAGTGAAAAATTGCTACACATAAATTGAAATAGAATGATATAAGAAATTCCAAATTGCATTAAAATATAAATAGATATTTATCTTAAAGTAGTTAAGAAAGGCAGCATGCTCCAAAGGGACAATTCTTTTATTTACATGATACATGATTTTCTAAAATTTGAAAATATTAAAAAGCATTTGGTCAAAGTTCCAAGGTTAGCAGGTGGTTGTCACATTGTCTAAATTGTATGAGGACTTGTATGGAAGTCATTTGACCCTGGATATACCTCACTCTGATATTTGACAGCTGTGCTCACAACTGAACTAATAAAATTATTAATAATGAGTACATCTGGCACTTGAAGCCAACATCAGATTCCCTGGATAAAGTAGTGCTGTAAGGTCTTGCAAAAGGCCACACTGATGTATCTCACAGTCCCCCAACATTTCCTATTTTAACACTTGAAAATGTAACAAAAGCACCTTTATTAGTTTTGTGTGCAATTAATTACAAGAAGGCTTGTTTCAATGGAGATTTCTTTTATAGGAATGAGCAAGTTATTTCTCAAAAGTCACAGGCACAATGTCGTTATTCATCTACTCAGAGCTTCATTAAGAGATGATGATACACAAGTAATGCCTGGGTGCAAGGACATGCTGGTGTCTGGACGCTGCAAGAAAGAGTAAGGCCTCGGAGTCAGGCTATATTACCCAAAAATTCAAGGAAATTGATACTCGTTTTTAGAATAAAACAAAGGTAATGACGTGAGATTTCTAAGAACATGCAGTGGGTTTTCCTGGCTGTGAGTCTGTTTTTTACAAAACCCTTTCCAGTGGAGTTGTGATATCCAATAAAGAGTCACCACAACTTAAAAATTCTGAAGTCAGTTTTAAGTGAAGATACTTTAGCATTTACTGTTTCCACAGATACTTCCCTGGCATCTGCAGAACCACCCACTGTTGCAGGCAGTTAAAAAATAGTGTGGAAAGAGACACCAAGGCTCAACTTAGTGAGATGAATATATAAACTCCAATACATTAAGTCCAATATATTTATGTTTTCAAATGTACACCTATCATGGGGAGTCAGCAGAGCCTAGTACATTCAGGTCCAAGCCCCTCACCCTGGACTAAGGCTGTGTAAGGTGTCACACCCTAGGCATTGGGCTCCAAAAAGCCCACTCATGCCCTAGGGATGGATCCTGACCCCACTGCCAGGGGGCCCCTTAAGCAGATCAAGCTACATAACTGTCTCGCCTATGCAGAGGGCCTAGTCCAGTCCCATGGAGGCTCCACAGCTAATGGTCCACAGTTTATGAGTTCCCACTAGTGTGGTTTGGTTGTATCTGCACATTTCCCCATCATGATCTTGATGCCACTTGCTCATCGAATCCCTCTTCTCTCTTTTTGACTGGACTCCTGGAGCTTGGCCTGATGCTTGGCTGTGGATCTCTGCATCTGCTTCCATCAGTTATTGGGTGAAGGCTCTATGATGACAGTTAGGGTATTCACTAATCTGATTACTGGGGTAGACCAGCTCAGACACCCTCTCTGCTATAGCTAGTAGTCTAAGATTGGGTTATCCTTATGGATTTCTGGGAGCTTCCATAGCACCTGGCTTCCCCCTATCCCCATGATGTCTCCCTTTATCATGGTATCTTTCATTGCTCTTCCATTCCATCCCTGTTCCAACTGGACCATCCTGTTCCCTTATATTCTCATCCCCCATCCCCTACCCTCCATTACCCCCTCACTCCCAGTCTACTCAGAGATCTCAGGGTGATCCATGTGTCCCTCTTGGGGTTCTCCTTATTAGCTAGCCTCTCTGGAGCTATGGGCTGTAGTCTGGTTATCCTTCATGACTGATACATTATTAATCTTGATTTGGTGTGTGTGGGGGGGTATAGTCCATTGCAATAGGAGCATGAGATAACTGGTGACATTACAGCTACATTCTGGAAGCAAAGAAGGAGGGAGAAGGGGAGGGGGGGAGGCAGGGAGGGAGAGAGAGAGGGAGGGAGGGGCTGGTAGTCAGGGAGCTGGCTTTCTTTGTTGTCCTCTTTTATTTAGTGCTGGACCCATTATATGGTGCTACTCACGTTTCAGGGTGGGTCCTCTCTCCTCAGCTAAACCTCTCTGGAAATACCTTCACAGATCCCCTTAGAAATGCCTCCTAGGTAATTATAATCCCATCAAATTGACAATGAAAGTGAGCTACCGTAGACTGCTTAAGGAAAGTTTAAACCAGAAAGTGAGTGAGAGGTTCAGGACTGTCTACTCAGGGGTCTGGTTGAACCTCAGGTCTCCCTTCTGTTCAGGTAACTACTCTTGTGGTTGAGTTACCAGTGGACTCCTACCTGCCTCTGTGAGCCCTGGGCCCCTATGTCATGGCCACAGAGTATGCTTTGAGCAGGCTGCCCTCCTTGTTCTGGACTCCAGGTATGATTCTCATAGCTCCATTGTGAAGCCTGTGACTTCCTTCCTGCTAATGACCCATCTGGTCAGCTGTATTGTGCATCTGCTTTTTACAGATAGTCCTGACACAGGAGTATGAGTACTCAATTCTGTAATGCGGAGGTTCAAGGGGACATTCCTGTGGCCCTTTCCTCTGTAAGCACCCTGATCTTTCCCCTGCATTGCTGTGGGAATTGTGGGTATGTTCCTGAAGGGTCACAGGGTTCTGTTGTCTAGACTCCTTCTTGTTCTAAAGACTGCTGTTCAGGTGCCATATGGCAGCTTTGGTGACATACACTTTCCTGTAGGAGGCCAGCTCTTCCTGTCCCAGTCATTCTTTCTAGCTAGGTACATAGCTATACCTTCAGACTGCTGTATCCTTTAGATGACTCAGGTGTCCCAGGTTGGATGGGCTGGGGCTGGGACACAGAGCACCATTTCTGTCACTACTTCCCTGCAATAAATGTGAACTTCTGTCAGTGTGTGTGTGTGTGTGTGTGTGTGTGTGTGTGTGTGTGTGTGTTGTGGCATACTGTAGAGTTGGATCAGACACTACCTCTTGTCATTACAGTGGCATTACTCTTCATCATTCTGGATCCTTAGGGAGTTTGTTTTAAATTAACATTGGATATTGAGGAAGATCTTCACACATGCTAGGCAAACACTGTACAACTGAGCTACTACATCCTCAGCCCTCTTTTTTCTTTTATTTTGAGATAAGAGTTGCACTAATTTTCTCAAGCTGGTCTTGGATGCATTTTGCAGTCCAGGTAGGCTTTAAAATGTAAGCCTCCTGCTTCAGCCTCTCAAGTAGCTGAGGTGACAGACCTGCATCATCAGGTTCAGCTATGTGGGGTCTTTTTTAATAAGCGATTTTGAGTATGAATGTTTTTCCTGCATGTGTGTGTGCATGTCTGATTCTTAGGGAGGCCAGAAGAGGATGTTGAATGACATGGAACTAGAGATATAGATGGTTATGAGCTGCTATGTGAGTGCTGGTAACTAAATCCATGTCTTCTTACAAAACCAACAAGAGTTTTTAACCACTAAGCCATCTTTCTTGTTGTTCTATGGACCTTTTAAAAATGCAAGATCATATTACCTGTGATTAAGGTGTTTGTTTCTTAGTGGATTGTCCTTTTTTCCTACCTTTTTATTTTTGCTTTACTACAGTTTGTAGCTCTTCAGGTATAGTATCACATAGAGAAAATGAAGGATCATTTTGCCTTATTTGTGATCTTAAAGGAGAAGGATTTGGCTTTTCATTGTCAAGTTTTGTTTTTTTTTTTTTATGACATTTTCAACTGCAGGAGCTTTCCTTCCAGGATTTGCAGGAGTTGGTTCTCTGCTTCCACCATGTGAATTTCTGAGATGAACCCATGTCATTAGGTTATCAGACTCAGCAATGAGTACCTTGATATGCTGAGCTATCTTGCCAATCCTACTTCTAGGATTTGTATTAGAAGAATATGTTGAGTTTTGTGAAGTGTTTCATGCATCCATTAAGATGATAATATGGTTTTTGTGTTTGTAGCCTATTAATATAATGGATTATATTGATTTTTTGAAAATCAAAACCACTTGAGTGAAGAAACCTCACTCAACCACAGTATGGTGTGTGTGTGTGTGTGTGTGTGTGTGTGTGTGTGTGTGTGTATAAGAGAGAGTGTGTGTCTGTGATACTAATTCATTTTGCAAAAATCATTGTTCATAGTATTCCTCATCAGGGTTCTAAAATCCATGTGCTCTTCAGGGGTGTTATACAGTTCCTCATTATGGAGCGTCCTCTTTTCTTTTTTCTTTCTTTCTTCCTCCCTTTCTTATTTTTTTCCTTATTTGTTTGTTGTTTTCTCAAGTGCATTACTAGTTTCAATTTTTTGCATATTTTTCTTGTATTTGAAGTTTATTGGATTTTTTTCTCTTACTATTTTCTTCTTACTCTTCTTTATTTTGGAGGTTATTTTGCTTCATTTTTTCCTCATACTTTATATAGAATTTCATACAACTGATCCAAGTCATCCTTTGTTTCTACTATAAGCACTTATTAGTATATATTTCTACTAGGCAGTGTCTCCATTGCTTCCAGAAGCCTCTCAATTTAGTTCTTTTATTCTTTACAAAAACTTTATCCTAGTAGAACCCAAACTTCTGTCCACTATGGAGGTCTTTTTGCAAAAATGGCCTGTGGCTGGATGTAGAATTGTGTCCACACTCCCCCTCACAACAAGGAGATGGTGCACAGTTTGTGCAGATGACATGGTTTGGCCTGAGAACCCACCTTCTTCTGGGATCTGCAGTCTCAGTATGTGCAAACTTAAGATCTCTGCAGGATGAGCACAGCAGAAACCTGTGCTGTTTGTGCTGCTGTGTATAAATTGGTGGAAACACCTATGTCCCATGTTACTGTGATTCTTGGGAAGAGTGATTGCAGGCTCCTGTGGGCTCCTATAGACTGGGTGTCTTCCCTCAAGATCCAGCATAATCCTTGCTAATTTTCTAGGGTACACTTAGCTCAGTCCCTGATTCCCCACAGTAGCTTTCCCAACACAGTGTTACATCATGGGCTATAGAAAATCATGTGATATTCTTTCTGTACAAGTGGGATTTCTGTTTTTTTAATAGTATGGATGGAGGCACACTTTGTGTCAGATTAGTCCTTATGCATTTTCAGAATTGGTTTGATAGTTTTGAACATTATTTATCTTCATGGATGTTTCAGGTGTACTTGAACAATGTGTATTCTGCAAGTTTTTGTTTTTGTTTTTGTTTTTTTGTCACTAATGAAGTTGTATGGCGATCGGTTCATATCTTCCATGTCTTTGTTGATTTGCAGTCAACTTTTGTTACACTCATTACTAAGAGAAAGAAATAGAAATCTCCACTGTAGCTCATGACTTTTTCTGTTTCTTCTTGTACTTGTTTGCTTTTGCTTTGTATGCCTTGAAGTATTGTTGGATGCATATACTTTGGGACTCTAATTTTATGAATGAATTCAACCATGTACTGAGGGTGATAGTCCAAGAGAATGTGAGATAACAAGAAAATGGGTGTCTTGGCCCCACTCCTATAACTGTCCCACATCCAATCAGGAAATGCCTGAGAAGAGCACACTGGAAGCAAACATTTCCACAATTATTAAAATGTTCATTCTTCAAGAACTATGAAATTAATGTTTTTCTGGTCAAGATTGATAGGTAAATGCCATCTGTTATTTTTGGAGGACAATACTGAGAACTTTAATTCTTATCTAATAAGTGACTTGTCTAAATTAAACAGGAGTTTTTGTGAATGCCATAAACAGAATCAAGTCTGAGTTTATTCCACCTTCTATAATTTTTCACTCACAAAGTAAAGAATGTTCTCTGTGACCTGCCCCCAGTTTGGGGTAGGCTTTGTGTTCCCGTGTGTAGGGATTAGTTACAGACATACTATGATGCCACTCTTTTTTATTAAGAATTTAGAAACTAGCTTTGTATTGGGGGAGGGGGCAACTCCTAGGCATTGTTAAAGTGAAGCTGAATATTTCCTTCCCGACCAGCAGTGGTCAGAAACTTGCTGAAGTGGAAAATGAACACAAGCTTCATAGTTTCTGTGAGAAGCGCATGACCACAAAAGTAGCTGCTGATGCTCTGGGTAAAGAGTGGAAGGTTATGTGGTCTGAATCAGTGGAAATGATGGTCAAGGTTTTCCCATGAATCAGCATGTCTTAACCCATAGCAGAATGTGCATGATATTGAGTAAGGGACGTCCTATTATAGACCAAGGAGAATTAGAAAGAACTATTCATGAGTGTATCGTGGATTCTAATCTGAGTGTTCTCAACTTGGTTACTGTAAAGAGGGGTGGGAGAAAGGAGGATATTCCTGGACTGACAGATCCTCCTGTGCCTCAGTGGTTGGGCCTCCAAATAACAGAATCTGAAAGCTTTTCAATCTTTCTAAAGAAGGTGATGTCTACCCATTATGTTGTCAGAAAGCCCTTAAACAATGAAGGTGAAAAGCCTAGGCTGCCAAAGCACCCAAGATTCAGCCTCTTATTATTCAGTGTGTCCTATAACACAAATATAGACATTTTGCTCTGAATAAACAACTTACTAAGAAAAACATGGAAGAGGCTTCAGAATATGCTAAACTTTTGGTCAAGAGAATGAGGGATGGGAAAAAAAAAAAAAAAACACCAGAGACAGATTGCAAGAGACTAGGCTGTCCTCACTGAGAACTGCTTCTGGGTCTCTCAGTGCTATTAAAAATAAATCTTCAAGAGTAACAAATAATCAGACTTTGAGAAAGAATTTAGTAGATAAATTACCACCCAACATTTCTAGTGGAAGAATTCCCTTAGAATTAGATGATTTTGTATACCACCACCATGTCTCCATGGCACTTCTGAGACTTCCATATGCTTTGTTATACAGTGGATTCTTAGTCCCATACCCCTTAACTACTGACATGTCAGCTCATTGAAGGACCTTCTCCTTGTAAGTGGACAGACCAGAAAAGATGGTTTCAAGCGATCAGTGAGAGGGAGATGGCCTCCTCCAGGACTTGGGCATATGAGATGAATAATTCATGGGCTCCATTCTGCTTCCTACTGTCTGGTATCAGCATAGGAAATACTGTGTTTCCAAGTCACAGAGACTGCCAGAAGCACATAGATGATAAATTTTAGATTAGAACACCCACATTTCTATTCCATTTTATATTTAAATTGAAGAGAAGGAGAAGTTTGGGTTTATCACTTGTTTTGCTGAGAATACAATGGTTCCTACAAAGCTCACTATTCGCTACTGATGTTTATCTGCAATTTTAGTTCTATGTGCTATCTAGCATGCATAATAAATGTACTGGTGTGGTATTAAAATACGTGCTTCAGAAAATGAAGAGATGTTTTGGTGCATAGAGTACTTACCATGCAAGCACAAGGACCTGAATTGTTTAATCCCCTAAACCGATATATATATATATATATATATATATATATATATATATATATATATATATATATAATTAAGTGTAATAGTGTGTGCTTATAATCCCAGTGCTGGGAAGGCAGACACAGGTAAGTCCCTGAGGCATGCTGGTCAGAACGCCAGAAAGCCTAGCTTACTTGCAGGTTTCAGGCCAGTAAGAGTCCCTGTCTGAAAAAGAAGATAGGAAGAAAAGAGAAGAGCATCTGAGGCATGATTTCTGAGTTTGTCTCTGGCTCTCCATGTGCACATATATACATGCAAATAGATATGCACCTACATAAGCCCCGGCACACACTAATACACACACAAAGAAAATGCGCACCAGGAAATCTTGTAATATTTGGCATCCCACACACAAAAGAGAAAATACTTTGTTATTCTTGAATGCATTAAAGGGATGCCAGCTATAGCAATTCTCTGAGCTTAGGGCCTCTGTACTCCGTTACATACAGTAGGGTTAAGGTAAGCTTTCTAGATGCTAAGTAAACAATCTTTGTGACAGCCCTGTCAGGGAACTGGATTACATGTGAGAAATTGAAGAAGGTTTATCGGTGTAGAGTTGAGGTTAGAGTGTAGCTTTGGTTGAAATTTGAATCTCAGTAAGCTCACTGGCAAATCTGTGATATTAAATACTCTTCTCAAATGCTGAGTTTACTGCTTCTTGTCCAATCCCTTCTGTTGGGAGAAGGAGGAAAAAGCACCATTCCCTACCAACTCTATCCCACCATGGAGCAAAGTTTTATTTAATTAATAGCAACCCCTTCCACAACGAATGAAATCAAACAAAAGGCAGACCTTAAGCCAGGTTTAGAAATGGCAAGTGGACTTGGTCCTGAGCAGTAGGCTTTGTGGCATCTTAGCTGTGACAAGACTCCTCTACTTAGTTAATGTCCCCACAGTCAAACAAGAATCCTGTTGTACATTGGAGGGACCTTGGTTCACACTCCTGTCCTCTAATGGATGTCACCAATCTGTCCCATTTTTCTCTTCCTCTTTTGCTGGAGCCTGGGGATCAACTTAATTATCCTGTTTCTTTGTCCATGAGGTTTCCAACCTCTTCTGAGTACTATGCTGACTTGTCCTAAATCCTTGTCTGTGAGGTACCTGATCTCTGCTAAGTTCCATGATCATTTGTCCTTATCCTCATCTGTGAGACTTCTGCTCTCTGCTAAGTCATGTGTTGACTAGTCCTGCATCCTTCTCTGAAGTTCTTTGATGAGCTCTGTGCTGACTTGTCTTGCTTCAGCCTTTGTGAGACTTCAGCTCTCTCCTGAGCTCAGTGCTACACAGACTGGACTCTTTGTGAGGTCCCTTGAGGAGTTCTGTGCTAACTTGTCCTGCATCCTGGCCTGTGTGACATATTCCCATGAACCCCAAACCTCCACTGCATAGGTACTGACCACAGAAGGACTGAGCACTTCCTATGTAGAGAGCAGCATTAGGGACTCATACCAGGCCTCTACACCCAAGACAATACTGACTAGACAACTTCTGAGTGAGGGCTGTAGAGGGTGAAGGACAGAGTGTCACAGTTGCTACAAGGTAGGAAACACCCAGAGCCACCACTTTGATTAGCAAGAAATAAAACATCCACTTTTCAGTTCCTGCACAGATATGCATTATGCAAGAAGAAATTTTATTCTGTATTTTTATCAATGAGTACATTAGTATGGTTTGTTTTAATGCCAACTTGCTACAAATTAGAGTTTCCTGCATAAGCAGATTCAACTGAAGATCTTTCCTGATTGCCTCCATTGATGCAGGAAGATTCTCCCCAATGGTGGGTGGCACCTTCTGGTAGCAATCCAGAAAGGAAGGATGTGGCAGAGGAAGGCTGTTTGCCACTGGCTGGTTTAGCCTTCCCTCTTGTCTCTGATTTGATTTTTTGTTGTTGCTGCTACTGATTCCCAGCTGATTCCTGAACCCACATTTTTGGGCTTCCATCTTGTAGTAAGGACCAGCAGTTGTCCAGGAGCCTTCTCAGTTTTCAATACTGGGTTGGAACTCCTAAGACACTGAACCTAGTGGACTGAGCAACTGCCAGGTTCTTGGTTTCCCAGGTCAGACTGCCATTGTGGCACTGCTCCCTTGTGGGGCACAAAGCCTCAAGGACTAAACAACTAATGGGTGCTCAGCCTCTCAGGTGTATCTAAGATGCTGTTTCTCCAACAACACCAGAAATGATATGGTTACAAACTATATAATTTGCTTAGAAAGATTTTCTCTGTAGAATTCATGCTTTATGTAATTTTTATTCCCAAGAACTATTTTTTCCTTTTTCCTTTTTTTCCCCAGAAACAAGTAACTGTATCTTGTCCAGATCAAACTCTAGGCACCAAGTTATTTCAGAGGACCAAATATGTAAAAATCACTTTTGTTCTTAGGCACAAGCTAGTTTCTAAAGCAAAAGGCATCAAGGGAAATACCACGTCAGCTCCCTGGATTCTGCTTCACCACCCGTGAGTTTCCATCAGATGTGCTAAAGAACATGGTGCACACACATGCTTGTGCACATTAAATACAAAAACAAACTTACCTTTGATTTTTCCATTTGGCAAATGTAGAAGCAATCCAGAAGACATGTCACACTGAGCAACTTCTGTAATTAGATCCCTCCTTCCTCTGAGTCTTTCTTTCCCTGTGGTAGCCTCTTCTTTATAGGAAGTCAGCAAAGCAGCTCTGAACTTGAGGCATGCTGCTCTGAGCATCCCTGTTCTGAGCCTATTTCCAGGCCTTTCAGTTCTGGACCAGTGTGGTATTACCAGTTAGGGCTAAAGTCCTTACCCTAGGGCCATTGTGCTCTAACTTTGGAGGATGTGAGTGAAATGATTTGAAGAGAGAAAATAATTCTCATAAACAGCTCAGATGTCTAATCCCAGCTAGGGAGGTGGAGACAGGGGGATCCCCGGGGCTTTCTGGCTATCGTAGCCAAACTAGTAAACTCCAGAATTGGCAAAGAGATGCTGAAACTTAAAGTGAACAATGATTCAGGAAGACACCCTACATTGATTTCCAACCCCCAAATGCACACGAACACGCACACACACACTCACACACACATGCACACACACATGCACACATCTATACAAGTACATATACAGTATGCATTAAAAACAAAGAGGAGGGAAATGGAATATATTTTATTCCATGAATTTGCTTTTATTGTTTTACAAGGAATGTACACATTTTTTTCTTGCAAGTACTGTGTACAAGGGGAAGAGAAAGATTGAATTTTATATTTGCCAAGGACCCTTTTTCATTCCACATAGGCATGCTGAGGTTGTGTCAAGGTGTTGTTTAGCCACTGAGTCCCCCACAGGGCATGAACACAGCCTTGGCTCCCTGCGATGGACAGGGAACTCCCTTCTATGGTGCCCACTGGGCTGTTGGAATATGGTGACCCAAGTAACTTTATCCTTTGAAAAAGGAGTCAGATTTGTTTCACTTTTAATATCTGAAAGCCTATCTTTTGCATGAGTTAAACTATACTTACCAGGATGACAGGCAGTTTAAAGGGCTGTATGTCCCCTGCAGAAGGTGATATCAGTATGTTATGAATAAGATGGTCATGGTTCATTATGAAAAGGAGAGCCTAAGCAAGATAGTGTGGGGTCATGTAAGAAGGAGTCTGCCAGGCTGAAAGTGAAGTTGGAGCCTATTTTAAGCAGCTCTAAGACTCTCAGAAATGAGATTCTTAAATCCAACTCATGTTCAGTGGTTAGAGCACTTGCTGCTCTTGCAGAAGACCCAGGTTGGATTCCAAGTACCAAAATGTGGCTCATACCATCTTAACTGAAAGGGATCTGATGTTGTCTTCTGACCTCCATGTGCATCAGGCATGCATATGATACACATACATACATACAGGCAAAACATTCATACACATAAAATTAAATAGGTCTTTTAAAAGTTTTAAAAGATATCCTCAGAACTTCCATGAAAAACCCAGAAAAGATTCTTCATTAGCAGATAAAGCATGTTTTTTTCTTCATGAAATAAATGATTGGTTCTTTTAGTGGGAAAAACAGTCCGTGGTCCTGGTCTAATTAAAGCACAAGTTGTGTTGTTTTAAAAAAAAAAAAAGTCCTTGACATTCCAGAATAATGAAACATGCCAGGAAAATCACCTAACAGTACTTTACAAGTACAAATTTAGGGACAGAATCTGGTAAAATATAAACTACTGTTATGGAATATTATTTTAACTATGTAAAGATGTGTTACATTTGTTTATGCTGCATTTGTTTAATTATGTAAAGTTGTGTTGCTCTTTCACCTTGCCTGCCTAAGGCACCTGATTGGTCTAATAAAAAAGCTGAATGGCCAATAGCTATGTAGGAGAGGGATAGATGGGGCTAGTAGGCATAGAGAAATTCAGGCTTAGGAGAGAAGGAAGAGAGAATGGGGGACAAAGAGGGGACACACCCCAGGACCAGAAGCCATGCAGCCACCAGCTAGCCAGCCAAACAGGAGAAGCAGTGAAAGTAGGGTATGCAAAGTGAAAGTAAAAAGCCCAGAGGAAAACATAGATGAAGAGAAACAGGGTAAGTTATAAGAGCTAGTAAGATAAGCATAAGATTAGGCTTAGGGGAGCAGGAGATCCCAGCTGGATCAAGAACAGAAAGAGAGAACAAGGAATAACAGACCATGATAAATGAAGACCACATGAGAACAGGAAGAAGCAAAGTGCTAGAGAGGTCCCCTTAAATCCACAATGATACATCCACTGTAGACTACTGGCAATGGTCGAGAGAAAGCCTGATCTGACCTAGTCTGGTAATCACATGGCCAAACACCCTAATGGTGTGCTGGAACTCTCATCCAATAACTGATGGAAGTGGATGCAGAGATCCTCAGCCAGGCCCCAGGTGGAGCTCCAGGTATGCGTCCAACTGTCGAGAAAGAGGAGGGTCTGCAAGAGTGTGAATTGTTGAATCCAAGATTGGAAAAGCACAGGGACAAATAGCCTAACTAATGGAAACACATGAATTATGAACCAATGACTGTGGAGCCCCCATCTGGATCAGGCCCTCTGGATAAGTGAGACAATTGAATAGCTTGAACTATTTGGGAGGCACCCAGGCTATGGGACTGGGACCTGTCCATAGTGCATGAGCTGGCTGTTTGGAACCTTGGGCTTACACAGGGACACTTTGCTCAGCCTGGAAGGAGAGGACTGGACCTGCCTGTACTGAATCCACCAGGTTTAAATGAATCCCCAGGGGAGTCTTGGCCCTGGAGGAGATGGGAATGGGGGAGGAGGCAGGGGCAGGAGTGGGAGGGGGAGGACAGGGGAACCCATGGCTGATGTGTAAAATTAAAACACAAATATAATAAATAAAAGAAGGAGAAAAACAAACAAAAGCAAAAAAAGATTAGGCCAAGCATTCACAAATAATAATAAGTCTTTGTGTCATGATTTGGGAGCTGGTTAGTGGCCCAAAAGAAAGCCTGCTACAAACTATAATAACTTTTCATTTAAAACCTTTTTTAAAATTGAATATTATTTTGTTGTCACTGCACAGATGAGTATCACATATATGTCTGGCACACACACACACACACACACACACACACACACACACACACACTCATACTTATATGCTCACACATACTCTCTGGCCCACATTTTTGAGGTGATGATTGTGTGTATTGCCCATGCCAAGTGCTTTGGAAGATGCAGAAGTCATAGGAAAAAATAAGGTCCCTTCCTCTAAGTAGTCACCATCTTCCTGAAGGCCCTGTATCCAGTGAGAGCTGAGAAGAGATGGAGACCTTGTGGTATGTGGGTCAGGAAGGAAGGCTGAGGGTACATGGCTAAAGCCAGCAAGATGGCTGCATATCAGCAGGTGATGAAGGCAGTCACCATCCACTCAGACATCTAGATGACAGAAGCAGCTATGCCGCCCCCCAGAGACATCCACATCCCAATCCTACATGAAAGATAGCTAATGTTTACTCTTGTTTGGGGTGGGATAGTGTTCAATATGTAATTGTCTTCTACCTTTTTCAGTTGTTTTCCAGTCTCAGTGAAAAATGCCTCTTATAGAATACACATTTTGGAATTTTGTAGCAATGCAGATTGTCTTTTTTTTCTCCTTCCTTCCTCCCTCTCTTCCTCTTCCCCCTCCCTCCTTTGCTTCCTCTTTTTCCCTCTTTATTTCCTCCCAAACTGTCATAAACTTGTTAAAAAATGCTTCTCCAACTGTTTAAGCAACATTTTTTTTAAAATACCCTTTCTCCAGTGAATTGCTTTGATACTCTTATTTAAAATCTCATTGATGTTTCCTGCTGTTGGCTCTGGGTCCCAGACTCTCAGACATATGACTGACCATCTTACCTCCCACTCAGCATTTTGTTTATGTTGACCTTTTAGAGGAAGTTTTTCTGCTGAATCTCCTTTACTGTTGCCATCCTTTTCTGGTGTTCTTTGTAAATGCAAAAGCTCATAGTTTTGCCTGCCTTCAGAGATGCTGGCCATCTTTAGAAGTTGTTGAATGTCAGTATGGTGGAGCCGTGACCCTCAGCTTCCAAGGGCTTCTAAACTGACAAGTTCACTCTTCACGATTTCTAGGGACAAGAAGATCAAGACCGAGGAGCTGGCAGTTGCTTCCTAGAACACAGAGGTCCCTGTCATTGTCTATTACTGAAGCAAAAGGAGAAAACTATCCTACAGAGGCACTAACCTTAAGCCTGTCTTTCAGACACAATACTCAAGACCTAGTCACCTCCCAGAGGCCCTGACTTTGACCACCATCACAATGCAGTTAGATATGAGTCCTGGAGGACATGAGCCTTTGCCTGGAATAATACCTAACTATAAATGGTGGGCATCTTCCCGCTATTGTTTCTATAAATCATCAATTTTGGTGTGGGTATTTGTATCAAAATTGAAGATAAAGCACATAAGCATGCTCTACTAAATCAGTGTATAGTATTGTAACTGGAATACAGAGTGCCGGTTCATGTCAGGAAGTAGAGGCAGGAACTGAATCTTTAAGTTGTGCTTTGTGCTTTGTTTAGACAGCCTGCTGGTAATCTAGGAAGACAGAGCAATTAACATCCCAAAATTTGCCTTCCCTCCCATCTCCAGTAGCAGACTTCAGAGAATGGAAACAAGCAGTAATTTATTATTCCAAAATTTAGTCCTGTCCTTCTGGACGGGCGGTCAGCTTTGTCTCTGAGACTTATGGTATGAACTTGCTGAGCTATTTATAACATGTACCTCCAGATTTCTTTACACAATATGAAGTGAAAATTGCCTCTATAATGTACAGCACAAAATTGCCTCTCCTGTCTCCAATCAGTATCTCTTTTACATGCTATCTTATTTTGAAACTAAATGGAAAGAGTGTGTGCCTCCTTTCTAAAATATCAAGAAAGGCCTGAGAAGCTGGCTCAATGGTTAAGAACACTTGTTGCCCTTTCAGAGGACACAGGTTCAGTTACGAGCACCCACATATGGCTCACAACCTCTTCTCTTAGGGGATCTGGTGCCAAGTTCCAACCTTGGCAGGCACTGGGCACTTGGCACTCATGTGGTACACATACTTTTACAAAGGCTAAACATTCAAACACACATAAATTTAAAATAATTTAAAGTAAAACTATCAATAAGGAAATTAGTGCTTTAAAGCCATTGATTTTTTTTTTTTAATTTTTGCATGTGGGGAGGGTCATTTCAGAAGGAAGCATGAGTGGTTTTCTTTCCTATTTAAATTTACTGCTCTTCTTTTCTGTCTCCCATCTACTCAATAAACACCATCCTTAGACCAATACGTGTGTGTCCTATGTGCTGGTGGTGTCTTTGCACATCACCAGAGGGAGAGCTGGTGGCTAGCGATTTGCATCCAATCTACTCCACCTCAGATGGAGGAGTTTCATTTTTCTGTATCTGAAAGGACTCTAGCTGGTTCTTCCTGAAGCTCCATCTGAGATGTTAATTTCTAATGAGCTTTCAGGGTGATCCAAATTCCTAAGTCATGTGTGTCTTAAAAATAGTATGCTAATTGAATCATTGGGGGAAGTGGAGGAGGCAGAGGGCAGATATTGAGTCCTGCAATGTTGAAAGAAAACCCTAAGACTATAACTTGAATCCCACAATGATAAGGCATGGAGACAGCAGTACATGGGTTTTCATAACAAGTTTGGCCTACTGCTGTGGTCCCATTTAAAATGAAACATAGATGTATTCACTTAAAAATACATAACAAGCTTCAGGAAGAGTAGCTGCTGTCAAGTGGCGATTGTGAAGTGTTTTGCTCACTAAAATGCACACAAAAGAAGACAGACTAGTGTGGCGATATTTTGTGTAAGCTCTAACAAATAAAGCTTGCCTGAAGATCAGAGGGTTGTGGCTTGTTCCTTTGTCTTTCTGATATTTCAGCATTTACCCTGATATCTGGCTCTGGGTTTTTTTATTAAGACCAATTAGGATTCTTGCTGCAGACTAGAAACTTCTATAACATACCTCTTGATATATAGAAAACATATAGTTCAGATGTGTGCTTTAACAATGCAGTGCCATAACCCTAGTGCCCTGTTGGCTTGGTGTCTGTGTGCAGCTGGCTGCCTTGGAAAGGTTTCTGTTAGAGTCTTGTTTTTGTATAACAAGAAGCAGACTTCCAAAAGGATGAGGTTTTTGCAGAGCAGAATCATGGCAAACAGGCATGGATAATGCTTTTGGTTTTATGATTTCCTCTCTACTCCTGTCCTTCATGAGGAAGAGTGCTGTGTTTCTCACATTCCTGTCCCCAGGAGCAAACAGCAGTGAGCATGCCTGTAACTGCTGGGATGCTTAGAATGGTGAGGGGGCCATGGAATTGCCTGCTTTGAGAGGTTGCCAGCTCACATGATCTCTTGGACTGTGCCCAAGCTTAGCTGTCCATCTAGGGATACAGTATTGTTTTCACTGTTTCAGAGATAATTCAAGGGCCTCTTAAGACAAGAATATTGACTCAAGCATAATGGCACACAGCTGTAATCCCAGCACTCAAGAGACAGAGACAGTAAGACTGATGCAAGATCAAGGCCAACCTGACCTGAATTCCATGCCAGCCAGTGTTACATGGTGAGGACTTGTCTCAGGAAACAGAAAGAAAAACAAAACAAAACAAAAATGACTATGGTTCTATGGTTGTATCTCAGTGGCAAAGCGCTTATCTAGCATCATGGTTTCCATTCGTAAAACCACCAAAAATAATAATAATTTAAAAATTTGTGTTTAAGTGAGTTTGAATTGTAGAGCCAGTGCTGGGTTATAGTGGCTATTTCTGTAGCTAATAAGTCGCATCTCTGAGTGGACATGTTTATGAAACTGTGGGCGAACTGTTTATGTGGCCTCTGTGGACCTCAGACATTAGGCCGCTTCAATTTTGTCTCATAATTATCACCTCACTCTGTAGCATGAGGTGGGTAATTGGAACAACAACACTCATTCAGATATGGAATTTATATATAGCTTAAGCAGATGACTACTGCCAGAGTTATATTTCATATTGTAAGTAGTAGGAGGGGAAGCCTGAAAGAAAACAGATTTTAAGATGTTGAATGGTTTGTCTTATTTGGAGCTAAGTTTTCCAAATGATTAGTGCTATAAGGCAAGACACATGTTTCCCTGACTCAAAGTATATGTACGCAAACCCATTTACAAGATTTTTCTCTTGAGGAAAGAGCCCCACCAGAATACCTTGCTGACAGAATACCTGGGAAGTGGTTTCCTTAGGATATGCTTTACCAGGCTCAACCACCCAGGAACTCAGAAGCTGCAACTATAATTCAAATGCCCACCTATTTATTGAGCTGGCAGGGTCCTGTCTACATAATGCTGGTTATGCAAGCATGCAGAATTCAAAAGTCACAGATTCCTGAATGCTTCTATCAAGATTTCTAAGGAAGGCCTCACAGGAGGACAGACAATGTGTAATGAGGTTGGAGTCCCTGAAGGCGTGAGAAAGTCTCAGGGGTGAGAAAGCAGTAAGTAAATCTATGATGGCAACATGGGTGATATAGTGGAACCCTCAAGAAGTTGGAGATGGACATGGAATGATGACTAGGAAAACTTCAGACAAGGAGCAGAGCTACATAATTTAATATGTTCTAACCTGGGTTTTAGTCTTGCTTTAGTCTAATCCTTATTGTCTGCCATTATTTCTCATATTTCAAATAGAAATGTTGATACCATAATATGCTATAAGTATCTATCTTGCTCTTTAGGTTTAACATGGACTTAAAGCTAAGAGATAACGCTATCTTCAGTATTAGAGGATGTTTCAATTTAGACATAAGTTGGAACTGTTAAGATTATGAACTCTTATTGATAGACTGGGCACATTTTTCATTGTATGACATACATGAGTCTTTCAAAGCCAAGACAAGAATGTTGTGTCAAGTGGACAAGGCTTGTGATGGTTAATCTTGATTCTGAATTTAATTGGATTGAGAATCTAGGTGAGTAAAGCATACCTATGGATCTGTCTGAGAGAGTTTCCAGAGAGGGTTATCTATTGGGGAAGGACTATCTGAAATGTGGGAAGCACCATCTCATAGGCTGAGGCCTTAGATGGAATACAGCATTTTGAAAAGGAGAAAGCATGAAACCATGGCATTCCCTCTCTGCTTCCTGGCCTCTGTACTATGAGCTGCCCTTGACAAATGAAAGTCATTATACACATTTGTGTATCAGACACAGAGATCCCTTTGACCTTCAATTTCAGGCTAAAAAGTTGATATTCTGTGAATGGAAGGTTGTGATCATGTGACATAGTGACACTGTGTATCTTGTTTTGGACAGTTTGTGCTTCCAAATGCTCTCTTAGGCCTAAGTTCCTGAAGAGAACCACTCACACTGTCCTTAGCTACATCCTGACTTCTCTACAAGGTCCTTTCCCATCTTTTTTATGTCTGCATAGTAGGTGAATGAATGTTTGTTAGTGAGTTCTACATCAAACTATAAGTTCCAAAGAAGGATCATCTATTGATTCCCATTTGTGATGAGTACATACATAATAATTCAAAATAATTAATACACAGTGATTTTAAAGCTCCCATTAAAGCTGGCTGGTTTCTGAAGTATCTTAGTAGCTAGTAAGTACTGCTTATTGCACCAAGGAATTGGGCAGTCTTGCCAAAAGAGGCAAGGAGGCCCTTAGGGGCTGGTAATTCTTAGTCTCATCAAGCGGACAATGGAGATTATTGTAGACAGCATCAAGAGAAAGCCTAGTAACCTGAGAGGAACAGAGATAAGAGCTGTGCACACCCCAAACATCAGAGTGAGCTCTATGGGTGCAGAAAGCTGCTCACAACTTGCATGCTGCAGAGTCTGGGGCATTGTGGGTCATAAAACATGCACATGGGGACAGAGAGAATTCTGTAAAGCAGTTGGCAAAGGCCCAAGTGAAGTGCACTTTCACATTCCAATTGACTTTCATGTCAAACCCTTAGTTCATCCTCAGCAGAATTTTTTTTTTAAATACTAGGCATGGGATACAGGGATTGTAGCTGAGACTATAGAGAAGTATACACCACCATTCCTGACAGTTTCTTGGCCTAGAAAATACATCTTAACCTGTGTGAGGTTTTCAGGGCCAATCAGCACTTCAGGAAGCCAGCCTTGGAGGAGGACTTTGCAAGGCAACAGTGGGCAAGGCATTTTGGGGCATCAGAGACTATTGGACACATGACAACTCAACATGGTCTCAGTTTGTCTCAGTGGAGGGAGAGGAGGCTAAAAACACAATGGCCAGCTCTCTAGTCTTCAAAGTCCTTGTAGAACATAGGATATAGTTTGATTTTTTTTTTTAACTATGTAGTGAGCATGCTTGGAGCAGGGTCTAATGGTCTGAGGTGGATACTAACCTGACAGTGGTTGTGTGACAGAATGGAAAGGACATCAGTGGAATTATATAGAAAATTAGTTTACCTGTGAGTTGAGAAGAAGAGGTTACCTGAAAAAAGCCACATGTAAGCTACCAAATATGGAAAAAAAATGTGTGGTATGAATGGAGGGTAGGGCCAGAGTGACTCTGAACTGTGTAGTCTACCGAGTTGATCTGGGAAGGGATGGAAGTAGACACTTTTGGAATCCTACTGTAGTCACAGACTGTTGACTATGTAGACTTCTCAATTAACACTTCTTCTGGGTAATACCACAGAAGAACCAGGCAGGCTCTGATGAGTGGTAGCTCTGTTTAAGGGGGCTCTGGGGAGCTGGAGGTTGGCAGCAACGTCCACAGTGTCCAGGGGCTGTCTTTTCTCCACATCACCCCTGAGCTGACCACGTAGTGAAGAACCTAGCTGAACTTTGTGAACTTGAGGTTCACCTGTGGTAGAACCTCAGAACAAAATGTCTGGGATTCCAGAGTTCTGAGAATGACTTGGCATGAAGCTTGGTTCCAAATCTGGTAGTCATCCTGAGCCGCATAGTTCATGTGGAGCTGATGGTGCTCTACCCATGCACTGGCTCCCACTGTTATACTCTTGATTTGTAACAGTAAATGTTTTCTAGAACATAGAAAGTAAACACCCATACAGCCATCACTTATGTCCTAAAATTAAGCTTTTATTGTATTTTCTTTATGTTTTGCTTTGTTTCTACTGAACTAGTGAAAATCATTTGCAAATGTTACAGGTTTTGTCTGCATCTCTCTCAGGCTGTAGCAGTGTTTATGTGCTGAGTGTCTGATTTGACTGGGAGTCACTCACAGATTTCCCACATTTAACTAACTCTCTCTCTCTCTCTCTCTCTCTCTCTCTCTCTCTCTCTCTCTCTCTCTCTTCCCCTCTTTCTTTCCCCTTCTCCCTCTCCCTCTTTCTTAGTATCTCTGTCCTGCCTCTCCCTGACTTCCCCCACTTTTCCATACCTCTGCCTCTGTGTCTCTAACATGTATTGATAATTGATGTTATCACTCTGTTATTATTTACCTGTCTATCACCTGTCAATAGTCAATAGTCATTGTGGCCAGCATAAATAGTGTTTGTAACACTCTTTCTCCTACTGGCTTTACTTTCTAGATTGGTTATTTCATGGAATCTGACAAAAACCAGTTTTCTATAGTGTTTCAATAGCCTTTTTTCTGTAAAGAATAGTGTTCTTTCATCAGCTTTGGATAACTTTAGTTTCTCTTAAAAATTAAAGCTTGGTGCTTAATTCTATCCTTTGTGTGTGCCTGTGCATTGCTGGGAATGGAACCAGGGCTCACCCAGGCTGCTGGAATGTTCCACACTGTGCTTCATCCAGACCCAATTTTGTCTCTTATATTGTGAGTCTTCATAGTAGAAAGTGGTGCTGGGACCCCTGCTGCTGTGATAATCCTTAAGTTTCTCTCTCTCTGGCTAGCTCTTTACTTTTTTAGTATTAGCATGTGTACGCATTTGTGACTTTAATGACATGTTACAATTATGGTCACTGTTGTCTTTGTAATTAAATTGTCTAAGGCGTAATTGGTAGGGGGTTCTACAAGCTGGCCTCTGTATCTTGCTGACCTGCCCTGTGAACACTGGCCCAGACAGAAAGAGATAGCTCATTCTGGTCCTTAGGACAGAACCTAGAAATGGTATGTCTTCTCTTTCTGAGAGATGAGATACTTCTAAAATCTACCGTTTAACTGTACAGTTAGAAACCAAAAGCTAAGTAAGACCATTTCCTAGGCAGAACAAAAATAAACATTTAAAAACCACTAAATCAATGGTACTTCCTCAAACTTTACCTTACAGATTTTTTTCTATTTATAATTATTTTTGAGTGATTCTTTTCTTCAATGAATGAATATCTTGACCTCAATAACAGTATAACTCACCCTCTGTGTACTTTCAGTATTTTTGAGATTTCAATGAAAAAACAGTATCAGCAGTAAAACTACTAACTAAATGCTGGTTTATTACTAACCCAGGTCTTTGGGATGTAATTTCTAATATTGGCTTATTGTTAACCTTTGTCTGTAGTAAAGAATATAAAAATCAATACTATGTTCAAAGTTTTTTTAAAATACTCGTTTTTCTGCTGTAGTTGTTATTGATTTGGTACACCATTGGCTTAATTTTAATTTCTAATAGAAATGTTTTAAGGACTGTTTTTGGATTGGACCTCAGTTTTGAATATGATCATTTCTGTTGATGGCTGTAAGTTATTCCATAAGCAGAGGATGTGTGGTACATATTTATAGAGGAAATGTAGTATTCTTCTTGGTCTTTCATAATACAAATAACACTGGTATTACTATCTTTGGGAACATGGCTTTGGAGTAAACATGTGTCTTGAGTCTGGACTCTATAAAACATATTATTATAGGTCATGTAGCAAATGCAGTGATCTTTGTGACACAATTCTGCCCCCCAGGGAGTGTCTCACTACATGTTATAAGACTCATTCTTCTTTACAGGCTGTCCTCTACCTCTTTCTTGACCTTTAAAACAATTGACAGTCTCAGGCCAGGGCACCAGGGAACTGTAATCTGGTTGCAGAGATTAAAATGCTACATTTTTTTTCACATGTGGATGGATGTGTCTTGTGATCTGCCTCCCTGGTATGCCCTGGATTTAGGCTGTGGATAATGTTATTTACTCTCCTGTTGTCCTTTGAAAGATACGTTGGAGACATTTTCACTTGTGAGATTCCAAAGAGTTCTCTTCTATTTGTTGAGAACTTCCATGGCTGCTGCTCTATAAGAAATAGGTGGGCACAAAGGTAGCAGATGACAACAGCCATCTTGGTTTCCAACATGGGCAGAAGGCTCCCTAGAGATGCACTTCCCTGTCAGTACACATACTTACCCATGTGTCTCCACATACAGAAGTCAACTATGCATTACTGAATTAACAAATAAACTTCTGAATGGGTTCAATACTGTGTGCTACAATATAGTCATTCCCCTGCAGATAATTAACTGAGCAACTGTATATGTAATTTATGAACATAATTTACAGTCACTAATGATATTGAGGTACATTGAAGCAATTATAGAAATCCCCATTAAAATATTAATTTGTACTAGGTAGTAATTTGTCTGCATGAAGAAATGACAGAAAATTGGTGTAGTTCTTTTGAGTTCCACTCACTCCCTCATTATTTTAAACACCAAATGATAACTGTAGGGAAAGACCATTTTTATAATTAAAAATTATGATACATTGCTACTGCATATTAACATGGGTAAATTCCATTGACTTTTGACTGAAGGTTTTTGTTTTTTTGTGTTGCATAAGATAATCATTAATATTGCATAAAACTGATGCTTGTTTAGAAAACCACACTGGAACACTAGGTGTTTGGGAAGACCCAAGCCCCTTCTTGCCCTGACCATATAGAGGATAATCTTAGCACAGAAATCTGTTTCCTAATGACATAATTTGGGCTTTGAGTCCAGATCTGCCCTTTGTGATTGAGTAGCCATCTGTTCAGTTAACAAAAGCTACTCTCATTTCGTGCCCCGTTCAGTTTGTCATCTCCACCAAGGAATGCCACTGACAAGAAACAACAGAATGGAGTGAAAGAAGTCTCATCACCATCTATGAGCCACAGATGATAACTGGAGGTGCTGGTTTTCATTTTCAAGCTTTGAAATGGTATGGGTAGTACCTTTGTAGGAGTACAAGCTATTGGACATTCAGTGAAATGTGAGTGAGAAGTGGTTGAGCTCAAAGTTAGTGCTGAAAGAGAGTGGATAAAATTGGGCTTGAAAAGCAAATGTATTTTGACATGTGAATTGTCCTTAAAATTAAAGAACATGTATAGAAACTCAGTAGGTTGTAGTTGCTTCTAAATACGGCGAAAGATCCCTATATGTAACATCCCCTCTGCCAAAAATCCAGATTTTCATGGTATTTTATTAGCTTGAATTATGAGTTCTTCTATTCTGTAATGATCATGGTTGTAATCAAAAGAGTGATATTGTGTTCTCTAAGTAAAGAGAACACATGCGCATATTTTATGCTCCTTCCTTGGCTCTGATTTTACAAATGGACTAACTGAGGTCTTGTTGGCAGGGTGCTTCAGCTACCTATTTGTGACCATATTGTCAGGGAAGTGAGAGAATCTGCTGGTCAGTGTCTGAAGATGCACCTCAGGTTCCTTTGGGACCCAGAGAAAACATAAGTATGCGTCCCACAACCTCCGTCAGAGAGAAGATTAGTCATCTAGTTTAATCATCTGGCAGATTTTTCTAGGCTGCAGGTCAGACCTAGAAAGTGAGTAATGTGTGAGCTTCATGGTTATTGGTCATAGCATGGACATTTCAGATCAGAGGCACTTCACTTCTCTCTTTGTTTCCTTGGTGGTCAGGTGCCTATGCATGTTAATACTTGACACATCTTAAACCGATACAGGTTTGAGAGTAAGTGTGACAGGCTATGCTCCAGATGGGCAAAGGATTCTCAGAACTCTGCCTCACAACCTTGAGCAAGGAAATGGTCCATCATTGATTCATTTTTTTCCTCATTCTTTTCTAGGAAAGCTGGCTTCCAGCTAAGTACCTGAGTTTTAGGGTGGTGGTAGGGTTTTTAGACAAGAGCTGGAGAATGAGTGATTAATATGCACTCAGGGAAGAGAGAGACAAAAGGTAAAAGGAAGAAGCCAAAGGTAAGAAGGAACCAATCCAGAACAGGTATATGACAGCCACTGACAGACACAAGCCACTGAGCTGGGACCACTGAGATGCAAAATAGTGAGGTTTCCTGTTTTAAGTTGCTGTTGTGTTGAAATGAATCATTTTTCACTTTATATCTAAACTATGGCCAGAAAATTTAAATATTTTTTATTAGAGTCAGGGTCACAGCTCTGTGGTACAGTGCTTGCCTAGCATATGCATGGTGCTAGATTCCACCTCATGTAATGTAAACAAATCAAACAAAGCTAGAGTTTTACTTATTTTGCTCCTGGACTGTGTCATCAGATGCAAGCTGGCTGGCTCTGCATCACTCCCCTGGATGGAGATGTTAGTGCCTGGCCTCCCCTGGACTTCCTCTTCTCCTAGTGATGGGGAGGGAGCTTAGTAATGCTCCACTGTTGCTGTACTCTGGTAGGAAAACAGAACTGCTGTGGATAAAATCACTGTTTTAGAAGTATGTATAGACAGATGCTGTAGCCTTCTTGAGACCAGAGAAGTAAAAAGGTTTTTGCTATTTTTCCTCCAAGGGAACAAGCACAGTATTAAAGGCAGTATTTTGTAAAAGTGCAAGAACACAATTTTATATAAAGTAGACAATGGGTTATTCTTAGAAGATCATCTATGTTCTACTAATCTGAACATCTATGTGTCCCTCCATTTTGTCTTGGCTACCAGAACTCCTGCAGCCTACCCAGGGATGAGCACTGGCCATTATCTTTAGTCTCTGGACCTTTTCTGCATTGACATGACCTAAACCTGCACAGTCAGTAGCCTTTAGTCACACACAATAACTACGGATGGACTTAGCATGTCTCCTCTTTCCCAGGAGGACAGTTTGCTTCTCTCTGTAACCATGATCTTGAGACCAGCTGCACCTCTGCTCCATGACCACCTTGTTAGGTGATCAGCACGGGATAAGATTCTTTCTAGTTTTAGAAATGTGAGGAGAGCTATATAGAATAGCTGAGGGTGAGAGACAGCTGTAGGTTCTATACTGGTCACAACTGAGAACAGGGGTTGCCTGGGTCTGGAAGGGTGTAACTCTGAATTGTACAAGCTTTGTGGGTCTCTATGGAAATGAGAAAGGGTGAGGGAAGGAAAGAGGGAGGGAGATAAGGAAAGAGGGAGAGAGAGAAAGAGAGAATGAGAGAGAATAAATACTATATGCCACAAAACTTCCCTTTAATCATGTCAGTGGCCTGACCCATGGCCACATATGAAAGAATCTCACCTTAGAAAATAAACAGGAGAAAATACATTTCTGAAGGGTTGTAATAATAAAAATGAGGAAAAATAGAAATATTTCATTAGATGCTGTGGGACACACTAGATTATTATCTATTTTCTCCATGAAAGTATAGTTGAAATAGATTTCTAACAAAAGCACAAATATTTAAACTGAAAAATTAACTCTGAGGTTTGTCTATAAGAAAAAGATAAGAATGTGCAGCCAAAGCATCTTTGAACAACAAAATAACATGAGGACCTTTACTTACACTAGCTAAGGTGACATTCATCAAACACTGCATTGTCAGGGACTGGGCAGCACAAAGCACTGTCAGGTAATCTGGGGAAAGCAACAGAGGCTAATCTTTTATGGGGCTTTTATTTGGTATTTTGTTTTGCTTCATGCTTAGAGAATTTTAAATGTGTCTTTAAATCCATTCCAAAGAAATACAACAATTTAATATGACTCCATCTGGAGAAGCAAGCAGCTCACAATTATCGTTGGACCAATCTTTCTAAAATTGTGTCCAGTGTTGGAGGCAGGTGCGCGCGCCTCCCCATCACTAGGAGAAGAGGAAGTCCAGGGGAGGTCAGGCGCTAACATCTCCATCCAGGGGAGTGATGCAGAGCCAGCCAGCTTGCATCTGGTGACACAGTCCAGGAGCAAAATAAGTAAAACTCTAGTTTTGTTTGATTTGTTTACATTGCATGAGATGGAATCGCGCACACACATACACACACACACACACACACACACACACACACACACACACACACACACACAGCTTTACCTGGAAGCTATAGCAGTCAGAGTGGGGCTTTGTAAAATAACCCAAGCCTTCCCAGTAGATCCCACCTCTACAGTGTGCAGGGCCAGGAGCACCCACTCTGCTCAGCCACTACTAGCTGCACTTGCCTGGTAGGATTCATCTTTCTCTCCATGCATGGTCCAGCATTGGTCAAGGGGCTGAACCACCTCTGTTATCCCCCCTCATGTAGGGTATCTCCTTGTCTAACAACTTCAGCTACATCATGGTCTTCCTCTGAATTTGTTTATGTCTGTGTCTGCTCTTCTCAGCAAAAACTTCTAGCTTGTAACACCAATTTGGGACATCAGAACAAACAAAACCCTACTTTTATTCCCTCCATGGCTCTTTTTTTTAAAGAATCGCCATGGTATTAAGGGGTTCTAGTCCTGAGCTTTAAGTAGGAATCCTACATCAGTGTATACTGGCCTGTGGCTTCTGGAGTGCATCTGTGCCCACTAATCATCAGACCCATAGCTTCTACATCTTGATGTTCTAACAGTGTATATCCAAGGTACACTGTCCCTGGGGCCTAGCTGCACTTGGAAGAGAGTGCTGCCAATGATGCTGTCACAACCAAGTTTTATTTAATATTGAATGAGATAGGGTACCCATGCCAAATGGTTTATCCTTTTAAATTCAGGTTTCTATTGTATTCACAGTTGTGCAACCATTGCTACATTAAAACACTTTCATCATCCTAGAGAGAAACTTCATGCCAGTTAGAAATCAGCCCTCCTCATCCTGGAACATGTTGATGGGCTTGTCGATATAACTTGTTTACCCAGCCACAGGTTATGGGATCTTTCTCTCTAGATTCTTTCCTTTAGAATATTTTCAGGGTCCATCTTTAACTTAATATACATGGATACTTCATTGTTTTTATGGCCAAACAGTATTTGATTGTATCGGTTCAACATGTTTTGTTTACCATGCATCAGAGTTTTTTTACTCACCTGTTACTTGATGGACATTTGGGTTGTTTTCACCTGAGGGCCAATTTAAGGGATACAAAATGGAATCATACTGTGGTTTGAATTTGCATGTACCCAATGCTGTTGTTGAACATCTTCATAGGGTTTTGTTTTCTGTTCAAGGCCTTTTCCTATTTTTTTAAACCATTGTTGAATTACGAGTTGTAGAACATCTTCTATATTATTTGTAATTTGCTAGTCTTATTTTGTTAGTTTCTTTTTAACATTATTGGTGTGGCCCTTTGTAGCACATAAATTCTAAGTTGCTTTATTTATATTTGGTATCTGCGTTTTGTCAGATCTAAGAAACCAGTGTTAGATCTTTGCTCCCAAGTCGTCTTATAAAGGCTCTATATAGACAACCTGTGGTAGCTAATCTTGGTTGTCAACTATATCTGGAATCAATTAAAACCTAAGCATTTGAGGTGGGAAGACACACACTAAATCCAAACCACTCCATCTGGTGACAGCCCAAATAAAAGGACATGGAAGACAGAAACATTTTGCTTTTTACCTGTTTGCTCTCACTCTTGCTGACAAGTTTATCTATTCTGCTGCTGAGGCCTACTTCTTCAGAATTCTAATGAATATTGAAGGCCAGATAAGAGACATCCAACCTCATAGACAGAACTATTACTGGATTCTTGGCCTTACTGTTGGGAGATAACCATTGTTGGACTAGTGGACCCATAGCCTGTAAGCCACTCTAATACATATACATATTCATTCTACCAGTTCTGTTCCTGAAGAGGACCCTGGCATTGCCTTTACCCTTAGTCTTCAAATCTTCTTGAACTAATCTCAGTATATGATGTGATGTAGGACACGTGCATTGTGTGCACTTATCCTGGTATCTTTCTTTTCTGCCTGATTTTTCTTTTTTTCTTCATATGTTTTTACTCAAGAACTCACTATGTAGCCCAGATTGCCATCATCGTCCTGCCTCAGCCTCCTGAGAACTGGGATTATAGTCATGTACCACCATACCTCCCATCTCTGCACCATTTTTTAAGTACAGGGCACTCTCAAGGCTTATATCTGGGTTCTCTATTCTATTTACGCCATCTAGTTACTAGTACTTACGCCTGAACCATGGTGCCTTGAAGGGCTTTGCCATTCACCATTGCAGTGTTCTGAAGATGAGGTCTGTGATTTCCTATTTTGTTCTTTTTGACAAAATCTTTTTGAATATTCTAAAATTCTTGATTTTCCAAATAGAACTGAGAATTGATTTGTCGGTTCCTGGCAAAAAATGTAGCTGATACTGTTTGAAAGGTTGGATCCAATCTGTAAATAGGTTTTAAGACTTGCTGCCATGTTAACAATCTTACTGATCCATGAACTTGGAATGGCTAGTTGTGGAAAAGAATTGTAGCTGTAAAATGGCTGAAGCTGTGTGTGAGGCAAAGCTGTTGGGAATGTACGGTGGGTAAGGCACTGCCTGGATGATATTACTGCATGGACTGGGACATGGTATGGATCGGAACACTACAGGGACAAAGGGGCATCCCATGGATTCAGTGTGGGGGTCTGGAGGGTGCTGCATGGAGCAGACACTGCATGCACTCAGGAGGCTATCATGTATATTGGGGGATTCTGTGTATAGTGGGGAGCACTGATAGACTGAGGAACCCCCTCTTAAGCCAAGTTCTATTCATACTTCTGTCTCTGGTCCTATTAAGCACTGTATAAATTAATAGTTTTTGTTATTGTCCTTTATAATACTATAATCCAACATTCTAAATTAATTTGGTATATAGGAGAAGGATCTTAACAATTAAGCCAAGAATTATCCTCTAAAGAACTCAGCTATAAGGTATGATTAATTTCACCATTGTTTTGACACATTGCAGTTCAAGTTCAACCTTGTTACAGGTTTTCAGGATGTTCAAGTGGATGCTGATGAGCCTGTGAAATCCACTAACTCAAGCTGTTATTTTATAAAGTATTAGAAGCTTGTGCCTAATTTAATTTTATAGTCAAATGTGACATCTCTGACACACATGCATTTGGGAAATGTTGGTGTCTTACATTTATTCCTCATCTTGTTCCTACCTGCAGTTTATTTTTCCCAAATGAGCCACATTTTATGTTTTTAGCTCATCTAAAGAAGGATATCTTAAAAATATATATCCTGACAGTATGTTCCTCTTTGTGCATCTCTAACTCCTTGTGGAGTATGTAAAAATTCACACAGCCTCACATCTAAAACAATGCATCCCATCTACAGTAAAGACAGGGAGTTCTTTAGTTTTGCATTTTACAGTCAGTAGCAGCACTCCAGTCAAAATATGCATTTTACGAGCAGTAATCCTCAGAAGAATTGGCAGTTGGATCCATAGTAGCAATCCATTTACTTTATTTTGATTGGGCAATTGCCTTTATAATCCTTGAATATATGTACAATCTTTTTCCCTCAACACTTTTCTCACAATTAGATTGCATTTTAAAATCCAGTTCAGACTGATAGATATAGATTTTAAATAATGCTGAAATGTGGTGTGCATCCAGTCCTGTTACTTAGTTGCTGTACAAGATGTTGGAGGAGCTGTTGATCTGTGGCTTACTTTAGTTTCTGTTTTTATAGAGAGAAATCATTCAATAACTAAGTCCTACCCATCTTACTTGAAAAACAACCCTTAAGTTCAGTTACTGACAGGTTGCTGGTTTTCTTTAATGCCACACTCTACAGCAGACATCTTAGTAGGGCATTATCAGTGTATAAAGCAATGGTTCTCAACCTGTGGGTCACATACATCAGATCTTAAATATCAGATATTTATGATTCCTAACAATAGCAAAATTACAATTATGAAGTGGCAACAAAATAACTTTATAGTTGGAAGTCACCACAACGTGAGGAACTATATTAAAAGATTATAGCATTAGGAAGGTTGAGAACCACTAGTCGAAAGTTAGAGTCTCTATACATTTTAAAGCAGCAATTTCAGGAATGTACTTAATTTTATTTTCTCTGGAGTGTGGGAAAACATAATCTCCACTTCTATTACACATCTGGGAACTATGCCTGTGGCTCCCACTAGTGATCATCAGACATGGAGTTGTATCTGTGTAGGGGCATTTGGTTTGATAGCCCAACACAGCACAGACATTGATAGTGGAATTCCTTACCACTGTTGGAAGGGATGCTCTGGGCTGGGCTGTCTGGCCAGGGCATTCACAATTAGAAGAACTTGATAGGTCATTGTGATCAGACCCATCTTATGCTCCTCTTGAACCTGTCACCAGAATGTTTACGTTTCCAGCCGTATGTCCTTCAGCTTTTCACTTCTGCATTCTTACGTTGGTTCTAACAGTCCTTAGTTTCCCCCCACCAGAATCTGGACATAGTTATAAAATCCATAACATTTGGCTTTCACCAGGTGACTGAGCCCCAACACCAGGTGATTCCTGTGGGCACCTCAATTTGAGGGCACATTCTATGCTTCCAACTCTGTTCAGCCCCACAGCCCCAGTGCCTGGATCCTTCTATTCTGCCTCCACTTTCTCTCCCTCTATGTCCTTCTTCTCTAGCTTTGCACTCCCTGGCTCCTTTCTCCCAGCCCTTTGCCCTTTCCCTCAGACTACTTGATCTATGTTTCTCAAGCTCTTCAACTTAGATATGATCTTGGTCTTCCCCTTAAGGTGTGGTTACTGAGTGCCACCCCCCAAAAACCACATGCACCTGTCCAACAAATAGATTAGTCTACTTGTGAACAGGAAACAGCGTCTCCTTGAACACAAATTTCTTGATTTCACCTGCCAAATAAAAACTACTTTATGTATTTTTTTCTTTGAATTCACATGAGATGTGATGGTGTATAACACTTAAAAATGAGGTGGAAAATACCATTTTCGAAGAGGCTGAGCGACAGTGGTAGTGTAGGCCGTGAAGTTCTCATCTGCCTACCACCCTTGACATTAGATGTAAATTATGCTTCAAAAATATACTTGTGTGACAGAGCCTGGGTGTGTGTCAAATGAGGGGTTTGATTTCTGAGTTTGCTGCTCGTCTGTGTTGCTTGTTCTGTCAACTCTTGATCAAGTGACAAGAGTTGATTTTTAGGGGGATTCGTGGTGACTTAGGCCTGGTGGCTTGTGCAGGAAGCAGCATCTCTTCTCTGTAGAACAAATCAGAGAGGTGCATCCTATCGCCCACTCAGGGAGAGTGAGAGCCTGTGTCCAGCAAACACGTGAACTCCATGTGACAGACAGTGTGGCGCTGCTGCATGTGTCAGTCTCGGTTCTTAGGTGAGAACAGTTATCTGGAGGTGTATTTGTTCCTTGCCCAAATGCTTTTTGTCTTTTGCAACAGCAAGGAACTTTTTTCTAAATCACAGCAGGTAGGAAATAAAAACACTTAAAAAAAAAAAAGATTTTTTAATTGCCAGAAGTTATGGTTTACATGTATAATTCCAGAGCTTGGTCGGCCTGGGCTACATAGGAAGACCCATCTAAAACCAGGAGGAAGCTTCAACTTAAATAGTTTAACATGTTCAGCATGCCATAGAATCTGATTCATTCGTTTTTATCATTATTGTTGGATTGTTTTTATTTTTCCTCTTGTGTACATAACCAGTAGGTCCAGAATCGAGTTTCTGCTTCTGGTGACTGGCAGGGTCTGTGAGGAACAGGTTTCCAGGCACCAGTGGGACACTTGGGGCACTCCAAGATCCTACTGAGGATCATTGATTTTTTTTCTCACTTTTACAACATTTGATCCCAGGGTTCTAATGATTGCAATTCTATGATACATTTCTTCAATTCCAAGAGCCCACTGATTGACAGTAATGCTCAGATATCTTGTATGACACTATAAAGAAGAAGGGAGGCTGCCTATGATCCATGAGACAACAGCTACTGTAAGAACATTTCCACTTCATGATAACGCACTAGGAAAAAAATATGTGTAAGAGAAACTACAGACAAGTTTCACAGAAGGAGGGCTGAAGAGGCCCCATACCTCCCTAGGGTGGTTAGTGCTTACAAGAGGAGTGAGAGACATTTTCTTCAGTGGTGTAGCCACTGGTAAGATGCCCTCAATCTTCTAAATAATCCCTCACTCAGGTTCCTGTAAGTGAACCTAATGAAGCTCATTAGATCACACATGGACACAAACAGACAGACACACACACAGACATACACACACACACAAAAGGAGAAAGGGAACTAGACGGCCTAATTGAGAAGAGGAAGGGGATCAGCGGGAGTGGGAAGAGAACAAGAGAAAGTAATGGGGGTAAGTTTGATTTTTTTTTTTAAAAAAAGTACATTATAAATGTGTATGACAGTGGCATACTGAAATCCACTGTTGTGTATAATTAATTTGTTTTCTAAAAAAGCATAGATTTTTTAAAAAGACAGACTCCACATACTGATGTTGGAATGGCCAAGGGCTCTCTGGTTTATTTTGTTGAGTGATGTTTTAGATCTTCATGGCTTAACAGGTCCATTGGTTTTCAGTGTTGAGTAATACTCCTTGGTCTGGGTGAAGCACATTTTACTTCTCTTGTTTACTGAGTAACATCTTGGTTGCTTCCAGTGGCTGAAACTGCTGTAAATACATAGTTTCTGTGTGCACACAAGTTCTGAACTCCTACATAAACACCAAAGAGAGGAATTGCTGGACATGTGGCAAGCATACATACAGATTTGTAAGAAGCCGCCAACCTCTTTTTCAAGTGGTTATCTTCACCATCTGTGAGTGACAGTCTCCATTGCTCCCATCCTCCCATTTTCCTAGGTGTTTGCAAGTTAGTGCTGTGGCTCTAGGTATTTTCATTAGCACTCACTGGGAAGATATGGTTGAGTAACTTTGTTTGTTTTGTTTTTCGAGACAGGATTTCTCTATGTAACAGCCTTGGCTGTCCTGGAACTCACTCTATAGACCAGGCTGGCCTTGAACTCACAGAGATCCACCTGCCTCTGCCTCCTGAATGCTTTTCATAGACTAATTCACCATCTATGTCTCTCCCTGATGAAGTGATGGTTCAGATTATTGCCTGTTTTGTTTTTACCTGCCTTAGATTGTGGTAATCTTTTTATGCTTATTCATATATTTACTAATTTTAGCTTTTTATTCTTACTGATATTCCTTTCCAGTTAGCTGTAGCTGTCAATGTACTATGGCCCCAGTTAATTATGGGAGTTTCAGATGGAAAATTCCTAGATCAGATTAGCCTACAGGTATGCCTACAAAACATTTTCTTAATTGCTAATTGATGTCCACTGTGGGCAGTACTATTCCTAGGTGGGTGGGCCTGGACTTCATTAGAAAACTGGTTGTGTGAGTTTCATTACTCAGCCAGTAAGGTTCATTCCCTCCATGGTTAATGTCCAGGTTCCCTCAGTGGTGGGCTGGGACCTGCAAGTGTAAGGTGACATAAACCCATGTGCTTATGACAGGAACAGAAAGTAAAGGAGCACCAGGATGCAGGACTTTGTATGTGTTACATTTATGAATCTCTTGAATCTGTGAGATAAAAGAGACAGACGCAGCAGAACAGGGGCAGTTACCTGTGTGGATCCCTTCCTCTTCTTGTAGCGGTGTGTTTAATTCAACAAAATTTTTCAATTGCAGTGTAGAGTAATTTATCAGTTTCTAAATTATGGTTGAGAACATACTTTGTGATGCTTAAGGAATCTTTATACACTCCATGTTAATGAAAGATTTTTTTTTAAAAACTTGTTTACTGATTTGCCTTTCATAGTTGGCTATGCAGTTAAGCTACACTTGATTTTATATGCCATGCTTCATTTTTCCATCAATTGCAAATGTTTTAAATATTTTTCTTTCCATACTTCACTGCAAAGGCTGACTTTTCACAATGAGGTGGACACACATATGTGGATTGTTTCTGGGTTCTGTATTTTCTCTGTCCCATTCTGGCTGTGTTTTTTCAACAAATTCTTTTTTTAAATTATCCTAGGTTTACAGTAGTTCTTGATACCTGTTCACATAACTCTTAAGCTCTTCTCTTTTTTCGCAACATGCCTTTGACTATAGGCACCCTTTCCCATTTCCACTTAAAATTTGTAGTCACTTTGTTAATTTTAAAAAATAAATCCTGAGATTGTGGTTTCTATTAGTTTGAATGTATAGTTTAATTTGGAGGGAATTGAGAACTTGGAAATATTAATTCACCTAACCCATAGGCATTAACTATAATTTATACAGATCTTAAAATCTCCTCAATCACATTTATAATTTTCACTGTATAGATCCTGCAATCTTTCAGTAGACTCACAATAATGGCAACATTGAATGCTGTTGCATATTTTATCTCTTTAATAATTATTTGTTACTTATCAGCTGTTGAAATATACTTTTAAACATTGGCACTATATATGATTAAGTAGTAATTTAATTCCAATGATAAACTGCTATTCTGTCTCTATTCTATAAAAAGATACACTTAGAGTCTGTTCATGCTTACTGACTTTATCTGTGAAGCATGCTAGCTTTATTTCTCATTTATAATGTTTGTGCATGATTTTTTGTGTATGTAAATTTTGTTGTGCTGACTGAGAACTCATCAGGAGACTTCACAGAAGACCTATGCTCCTTTGTACCTAAAAGATCATGGAAGCTCCTTCCAATTAAATTTTACTGGGGATGAGTGATGTATTTTCATCAAGTTTTTTTTTTTTCCAGATGAAGAACTCTGTAAATTCACTGACTATTTTCATGGAGTGTCTGTGGACATCTCCAATGAACCTGTACTCAGGCCACTATGTAACAGGACAGTCTCTCACCATTCCATGAGGCATATGTGATGGTGTGCTACCTGTGATACTGTCCTCAGCCTTTACTGTTAAGCTCTTTCCTACTAAATTGTTATGTCTGGAGCTGTCACATTGTAGATAAAGCCTCCCTAACAGCCAAAGAGGGACTGACAGGGTCCTGTGTAGAAGCTGCTCCAGGACCTGTACCATGGGAAGCCAACCCTAGAATTGATTCTAGGCATGGGTATTCTATTATTTTGGCTCAGTAACTTTACATGTCATGGGTTGCACTAGATTGTAAACTGAATTATGCTTAGCTTACATTTCTCTAAAAATATTGTTCCTTTGGAGTAGAAGTGGTTTTTTTCCCCCTTGGAATTTTACATCTCTGATTACAAGGTAGATTGATACATGATATACTGTTAGAATACCCTTCTTGTAGGGTTTTGGCTATAGCTGAGGTTAATGAAGGTTCATGGTGTTTCTTATACTCCTATATTCTGTAGGAATATGTATCATGTCCATCTTTCCAGAAATGTTGGGATGAATTTGCTAATAATGATATAGTGCCCTGGATTTTACTCTGTGAAAGGCATATAATTTATGACCTAACCCCTTTAAATGGATGTAGGAATAGATGTATTTCCATTCAGGCTTCAGAAGACTTTTAGCTCTGGGTGTAGGAAGCTATCGCTCTGTGAAAGCAGGCAGCAGCTATTATAATCCTTGAAGTAGCTTGGTTCCAAATCTAGAAAGACAGAATGGCCAGAGTATTTGCACCAATCAAGAGAACCTTCATGCATTTAGAGGATTATATTTTCACCAATCATCGACCTTCTGCTGGGCCACCAAAGAAGTGATTCCCTTCCAGATTGGGTGAAAAATGGCTACAGGTTCTTTTAGCGTCCACCTAAGCTTGGGATGGCAAAACATCAAGCCAGAGCTATTTTCAATCAGTTGTGATTGGTGTGCCTTCTGGAACCAGACTTGTGATCAAGAGACCTTGAGGCATCCAGGAGTGTCTGATACTGATAGTGCTCATGAGAGAGCTGTTAAACTGGCTGCTTGGCTGATAGACCTTCACTGGGCAGCCAGGCACGAGGGAAAGGCCTAATAGCTGTAAATTAGGGAGTGAACTCACCCTGGCCTGCAACATTTTAGCTTATTTAAAGGAAGAATCAACTATAAAAGAGTACTGCCAATACAGGATTTTATCCAGAGTGACTTAACAGTATTTAACGGTGCTCTAAAGATGTTTAACTCCTGCCCCAGTCCCCCAGGGAGAGATGGGTCTCTCTGACGTGTATATCAGGCATTTTGAAAAATTTTGTATTCAATACAAAATTCCACATGTGTCAGTGAATTTAAACCTGAAAAAAATCAGAAGTATCAAATTCACTGCATATTGAAAATGAAAAGTCTTATCATTTTATTGTTCTTTTAATACATGACAGTTGCTCTAGAAAGATGTGGTGTGAGGTGTTGTTAATGTCCCACCTCCACCCTCTTGGTCTTACATTGCTTTCCTTATGGGCACATTTATGTTTTTATGAAAATATTTTCCTGGTGTATCTATGGGCATGACTGCTCTTTTACTTTGGAAATATCAATTACAAGCAGGTTCATTCTTATCTGGCTTTTTATTTCTGCCATTTTCTCTTTATTTTCATTTTTATTTCATTTGTGCTATGCACTTAAGCTAACTCAGCATGGCCAGGCTTCTGATTATGCTGTCATTTGGCTTAATAATATTTCACTATGGCTTTGATCCAAGTTATTTTTACATATTTTTCATCTTCCTTAAATTTCCTCTGTTTAATTTCTGAGTTGTCAATTCACCATTTAGACTTTCTGTTTTCATAATGTCTTCCCTCTTGAGGAATATCTACATACAATTTTTCTGGCAATCCTTAGGGATATCCTACTGTGACCAAAGATGTGTTTGATTCTTCCAGGGCCTACCATTTTCATTGCCTAGCTCTAATATAGCTGTAATTTTGAGTATGAAAATAATTTTGACTGAGTCTTAAGGATCTGAGTAAGAAAATCTCTGTTGCTGATTGTGTCTCTCGTTATGGCACAGCATAGATATAACCCTAAAGGTATTGTGGTGCTGCTAAGTGTTTGCCATCTGAGCCAGCCTAAGCCCTGCTGTGTCAGGTGGCAGTCCTATGAACATCTGGAGGCAGGCATTTCTGAGAGTCCTAATTCATAAGAAGAATTAACTGACCCTTCAAGTAGTGATTACATCTTTCCCAAGACAAGAAGGTAATAGTGTCTTGTGTTCTCTGGGGTTGCACAGGAGTATTTCATTCACTATTCTGAGAGGTATGTTTTCAGATGAAAATTAGAAAATCAAGGAAGCTAAAACTAAATCATATGATTGTGATAATTCAAAAGACTAACAAGAAAAGGCCATGGACTTGATTCCAGATCAGAATGTTTACACTGTCCTCTCTTATAGTCTTCTCCTTTGAGGAAAAGCATAATTTATTTTTTTTTTGTTTTTGCATCTATTTTATTGAAAAGTGACATTATAATGATTGTGATTTTACATGTTAACTTGACCAATGTGAAACAATTCTCCATAATCCTTAGTCTCCAAATGCTTAGAATTTCTTGGTTCTTTATCATCTATATCCCACCTTTGTTTACATGATATAAAACTTTACCAATTAATGCAGTATTAAGTCAAGGATGCGTGTGTCTGAACACACAACAGGATTAACATAATTTATTTTATATCCACTTTTAAATGTGTCCAAATACATGTGCTCTTTAGTTAAGCTTGTTGTGTGTTCAGACATACCCATCGTTGACTTATTTTTCTCCCAGTTGAACATGGTATGGTTCTTCATGACTTGTGAGCTAGAGAAACTCATTGTAGAAAATGTGTAGGAACATACATTGAATCAAGCATGCTTGTGTAGGGTCTCAAGTCTTCCACAAGGACTGGCTTAGGATGGAGGTTCTGTCTACATAAAGAGTGTCCCAATATCCAGACTTGGGCACCATTTGTGGCATGTGGATGAGGTTTAGAACTAGGTCTACAGGAAAATGCATACATTTTTATATTCCCAGTAGTTCACAGTGGATGCTGCTGCTCCCCCTCCCCCTCCTCCTCCTCCTCTTCCTCTTCTTCCTTCTTCCCCTTCTCCTCCTCCTTCTTCCTTCCTCCTTCCTCTTCCTCTTCTCCTTCTCCTCCTCCTCCTTCTCCTCCTCCTCATCCTCTTCTTCCTCCTACTGCTCTCCCTAGTTTATTTCTGGTTTTACTTGTATTTCTCCACAAGAGAGTGAGGTTTTTTTTAAAATCATTTATTTTTTGAATTTATACAAATTTTACTTCCCCCTTCCCTTTGCTTTCCTCCCTTCAAATCTTCCATATACCCTTATACCTCTCCTTTCTCTTTAAAATTCATGGCCTCTATTTGCTTTGTTGGTGATGGTGGAGTGTGTGTGTGTGTGTGTGTGTGTGTGTGTGTGTGTGGTTTCAATGATAATCATTTCATATTGGATAACCAATCATTATGCTTTTTCTAGGGAAGACTGTTTCTCTTGATCTCAGTTTTCATTGGTTACTTGTAGTTTTTGTGTAGGGCTGAGGCCCCATGAACTTTACCTGTCCGTGTTAACATGTCTATTGATGCCATCCTTGTGCAGCTCATGTTAATGAAGTCATGTTGGTTAGATTTTATGGGTGTATATTTTCTGACATTCTCAGTGGACAAAATCTCAAACCAAATTTATATTCCTCAGGCTCTTAAAATCTATCTACCCCTTTCTCTGCAATGATCCCTGAGCCTTAGGTGCAGGAATTGTGTTTGTAGATAGATGTATCATTTGGTACTGGACTTCACAACTCCACATTTTGATTGCTTGTGGTTTTCTATAGTGATCTCCATCTGTAGCAAAGAGAAGTTTACTCGATGAGGAGTGTCTTAATTAGGGTTTTTAATTGCTACAAAGAGACACCATGACTATGGCAACTCTTATAAAGAAAACATTTAACTGGGGTGTCCCACTTACAGTTTTAGAGGTTCAGTACATTATCATCAGATGGGGAGCATGGAAGGATACAGACAGATGTGGTGTTGGAATAGTTGGAATAGTATCTGAGAGTCCTACATCTTGCAGGCAATAGGAAGTCAATTGATACACTTGGCAGTATCCTGAGCATAGGAAACCTTGAAACCCATCCCCACAGTGACACACGTCTTCCAACAAGGTCATACTCCAGCAAAAACCACACCTCCTAATAGTGCCACTCCATATGAGATTATGGGTTCCAATTACATTCAAAATACCACAAGGGGTGAGTACTACACTTATGTGTAGGAATAAGGGCAAATATTTAGAATGTAGTTAGGGTTTATGCTTGTTTAGTAAAATACTGATTTGTAGGTCACCCTTCAAGATCTATGACTTCACTAACATTGAATATTTGGCTAGGTTTTCACTATCAGGCATGATTTCCTTCTTTTTGAGCAGGTCTTAGATCCAATTAGAAAGATAGTTAATAGTATGGTGCCTTATGATGTTTTCGGACATATTTATTATTTGAGCTTCTAACATCATATCTCACAGTGGTACCACTATAGGGTCCAAAGAGCTGCTCTGTTTTTTGTTTGTTTGTTTTTAACCTGGGAAAGAAGATGCTGTTCTCTTGCCTCTGGAGTCACTTTTTACACTGCTCATTGAGAACATAACATGAAGAAAGGCCCAGGACTGCAGGATATGTCTCTACCACCTACCCTGGGCCTGGGACAGGCTGATGAGTGTTACTGCTGGAGCAGTAGAAGGCAGAGAAATGATATTAGAATATTTTCATCTCTAGAGAAATTCTTAAAAGTACAACAAATAGATGTAGCTAAAAAATAATAAATGTGATGAACTTAAATCAGACATACTTGACTCATTTCAATAAGGAAGAAAAAAAGAGGTCACAGTGATGGAGGCTTTCTTAGCCCAGATGTGCTTGACTCAAAACCTTCTGGATAATCAATGGCCACCCAAGAGACACTGACTCTTGAGCTCCTTCTCTCACATTGGTGGTAATTAAAGCCAGGGACACACAGAGGAGCAAAGTGAGATCAAGCTTTATTAAGTATAATCAAGACAAAGTGAGAGAAACTCCCAAGAGTGGGAGGGCCCAAGGGCAGGAGAACCTGTTGAACTGCTTGTTTGGGGGCCAAGATAATGCCTATTCAGATTGCTTGATTCTCTGGGGACACTGAGTTTGAGTAAATTGGGTATGTGTGCCTGTCTCTGTCTGTCTCCCAGCAAGTGATCACAAGCTGTTCATGTGTAGGTTGCCCAAACTGGTGAGTAGTCCCAGGTTGAAGCCCCCATTTCCCCATCTTTGATTTGTTTTTAGCTGATGATGCTGAATCAGTTTGCTGATTCCTGTCGGTCCCGCTGGCATTGCCAGTCACCAGTCTTGTAGGTATCCTTGGTCTCCCAGCTTGGGTGTGTCTTCCTGCCTATTAATTAAAATATGGTCTCTGTGTTCTTACATTTGCTGTCAGTTTAGATTTACCTTTTACCTTACTGCCTATAGGGAGCAAACTCCTGTTGAGAGGAAGGAGAAAACAAAAAAACAAAAAACAAAAAACAAAAGAGTCCAACAAAAAACAAGGACCAATCATGGTATATTAAAGCAAATAATACCAAGTATTGCCTGCAAAGGCCTTGAAAAGAATGACCCTGATTAAAATTCGAGTAAATGATGAAACATAACTTTATGGTGTTTAAAAGAAACATGATTCAAACAAAAGACATTCTAGGTCAAAACAAGCCTGAGAGCCATTTCTGGGATTTCATACAGATGAAGCAGGTGGTAGGAAGGAGGTCACTAAGGGAAACCTATAAACAAGACCTGTCTCTCCAGGAGTTTAATATAAAGCTCCAGGTTACCTTAGTAACATGAGAAAACTCTCCTCTCCTGAACTAGAGAACAGAACAGTCTCACAGAAGGGTTGCTGTGTACCTTCACCACCTGTCCACTGGGCAGTGGGAACCAGACCTCCTTCACAGCCCCTTATACAAACCCTCTCCTGTCTGAGTCACTGAGCAAATGACTGTGCAAATACCCAAAGACAAGGCCATTTATAATTATGTTGAAACAAGATATACATTGGCTTTGTCTCCAGGCACATTGAGGCAGTGTCCCCAGAGGTGTGTCAGCACAATCTATGCACCATTTCAGGTGATGGCACACAGGGAGCTAGTTTTCTCCCATCAGACAGGAGTGATATTTGCTTAATAGTTATCTCCCATGACATGTATCCATTTATGCAGTGATGTTTGCTTCCTATAAATTTGTGCAGTTTAAAAATTCAAGTTACTTACAAAGAAAATGTTTCTTCTCTAAATTTAGCAGTAATTCCCAAATCATGAGCCTTATAATATATATTTCATTTTATTCTCAACTGTGTGTTTGAATATATTTAAGCAAATCTCATTCTGTGTATTGAAGGTATTTCACATGAGATTCTATTCAACTAGTGAGATGGTTACTACACTGAAGCAAGCTGACATATCCACCGTCCTTTAGAGTAACTCATATATCTTGTAGGTCCATGCTGTGGAAAATTATTTTAAGATGTGTTACATTTGTTTATGCTGTGGATCATTTGTTTTAATGATGCAAATATGTGTTGCATTTTTTTTTATGTTGCGTTTGTTTAACTTTGTGAAGCTGTGTTACTGTGCCTGTCTAAGACACCTGATTGGTCTAATAAAGAGCTGAACAGCGAATAGCAAGGCAGGAGAAAGGATAGGCAGGGCTGGCAGGCAGAGAGAATAAATAGGAGGAGAAATCTGGGAAGAGGGAAGGAAGAGCAAGAAAAGGAGAGAGAACACCAGGACATGCAGCTAAATAGCAAGCCACAGAGTAAGAAGTAAAGAAAGCTATGTAGGATAGAGAAAGAAAAAGCCCAGAGGCAAAAGGTAGATGGGATAATTTAAAATTAAGAAAAACTGGCTAGAAATAAGCCAAGCTGAGGCTTGGCATTTATAAGTAAGAAAAAGTCTCCATGTGTATTTATTTGGGAGCTGAATGGTGGAGCCCTCAAAGAGCAAAGAGCTGGAATTTGCTCATTTAATAGAAATCTCAAAAGCATGCCATTGTAAACCTGGTGTCCAAGCTGTCCCTGTCTGCCTAGTCTTGCATGACTTCTGACCTATGTTGCCACATTTTCTTTGTCCCACTCCTAATAAATTCTAATTTGCTCCCTGTGTTTGATGTATTTATCTTATTTTGAATGTTTCACATGTAAATGAAACCATGCCACAATTGCATTTCTGTGTGTACTTTTTAAAATTTAGCACAATGTCTTTCATATATGTTGAAGCAAATGATAGGACCACTTCCCTTATTAAGTTTGAATAATTTTCAGGTATATGTGCATAGAACTTGATTATTTTACCCATTCATCCATTGATAGAAACATAAGTTGTTTTCATATTTTGAGGCAGATGCTTCTATGAGCATGGGGGTACAGCTGTCACTGTGATGTGGTGATTTTGTTTGTTTAAGTTTCAGTGTGCACATTGTAGGGCATGTATGGGTGACACAGCAGATATGTTTTTAGGTTTCTGAGACACTGACATATCTGTTCCATAATGGTTATGCCAACTACATTCTCACACACTTGACTTTTTTTCTTTCAGTACTGGGGATGTCTTTAATCTATCTAGAGCTTTGGGCATGCTAGGCAAGTGCTCGACCAATGAAATACATCCTCTCCTCTCTCTTGACTTTGATTATAGCTGTCCTACTGAGTGAGAGGTGACATTTCATCACGGTTTTAACTTGCAGTCATAATGTTGAGCATCTTTCTGCATACTTCTTGGTCACTTGCATCCTCTTTGGAGGCAAGATCTACTCAGGACTTTTGAGTAGTGTTTAGTCAGTGTTTAAGTCAGTTTACTTGGTTTTGGCTCTTGAGTTGTGTAAGCTGTTTGTAAATTTCAAGTTAACTCCTTATCAATTGTATATCATTCATTGTTTCTCAGTCTGTAACTTCTCTTTTCATTTTCTTTATTGTTTCCTTTTGGGTATGGGGTTATTTTAGTTAGCTACAATCCCATTCCTTATGATTTTACTATTATTATTACTTATTACTATTATTTTTATCATTTTGCTGATATAGCCTGATTTCTTTTGTGATACTCCTTCAAAAAATCATTGCCAGGCCAAAATCAAGGAACTTTTGCTATTTTCTTTCAGGATATTTCTGGTTCAGAGGTTATGGCTGGATCTTACAAGTATTCTGGGTTTTTGTATGTGATGGAATACGAGTTCAGTTCCTCTCTTTAGTGCATGGAAATTCCATTCTACCAGCACCAATTATTACAAAGACCATTATTCCCCACCATAAAATCTGATGCATGACACTTTCAGGTTGCCACTATTGATGATGCCAGTGGGAGGATTTCTATAATATTCCTACTGTTGAGGAAATGTCCTTTTATATCTAAACTGCTGACTTTTTTAATCAAGGAAGGATGTTGAATTAGCAAATACTTTCTCTATATTAACTGAAATGATCATTTGGTTTTTAACTTTTATGCTAGTATTTATATCTGTTAAACCATCCATGTATGCCAGAGATGCATCTTACTTGGCCACAACACGTACTATTTTTGATATATTACTGAGTTTAGTTTGCAGATACTTTGTGGAGAACATATGCATCAATGTTGAACATCAGTGTACTTTTTGTGGTGGTGTTGAAAGTTTCTGGTGTGAGGTGGTACTAGAATCATAAAGTATGTTGAGAAATATTCCCTCTGGTCCTATATTTTGAGAGTTTGGAAATGCTGACATTAATTCATCTTTGAAAGTTTGATAGAATTCAGCTGAGAAGCCATCTGTTCACAGACTTTTCTTGTGGGAGCTTTTCATGTTAGTATTCTGTTTACTGTTGTCCTGTTTGGGGGGGCTTATTTATTTCCAGCTAAATTACGGTAAGGCATAGTGGTCTATGACTATGAGGTTCACTTCCTCTAGGATGCCCAGCTTGTTGGTGTGTGGTTGTTCTTAGTCCCTGGCGGTCTTTCTATCTTTGTGGCATCGGGCATCATGTCCTCACTTTCATTCATTATCAGGTCATCACCGTGGCATGAGTTCTTGACGGATTTCCTTCCCTATGCTGCTAAAACACACATTCGTACTTTCCACTGACATTTGAATAGCTCTCATTTTCCCCTCAGTCCAGATAAAGGCTTATTTAGTATCAAAGGAAACTAAAAGTTTATTCTTTGATTTATTGATTTTTTTCCTTGTGAATTTTATAATTTGTTCTGTTCTTCATTCTTTATATAAACTTTGGATTTAGTTTGTCCCTTTTATAGATCCTTGAAGCATAATTTAAAGATACTTCTATTGTCTTTTTCTTTT